>NC_056732.1:850395189-850582689 GCF_019279795.1 Protopterus annectens | reverse complement strand
GCTGTGGGCCAAATGGTTCGCAGAGGATGATTGTGCAATCTATGGTTATACTTCAGTACCCTTTCCTCACTAGGGAAAGTGTATCTGAGTTGTATATTGGCCACTTGTGTACGTGGACTTGTAGCTGTCTGTCTTACTGAACCATGTGTTGGCTACTTTCAAGCCATGATGACCCACCCATGGAGAGCCAGGCAGTGCTGATATCCTGTTCTACCTTTCGCGATAAGTGCATTGAAGTCAGTCATTATCACAACCGATTCATAATGTCCTGCTTTATGTAGTAAGTCCTATAGCTGATGTCTGACTGCACTCTGGCTTGCTATCACAACTCAGCAATGGGGCATAGTGCAGTATTCATAATCTCAGTCCATCATTACACTGGAGTCTGATTGCCACGAGTCTGTCACTAATTCTGATATGAT
The DNA here is from genome assembly GCF_019279795.1 of Protopterus annectens. Classification (NCBI taxonomy): domain Eukaryota; kingdom Metazoa; phylum Chordata; order Ceratodontiformes; family Protopteridae; genus Protopterus; species Protopterus annectens. Next base: position 850,582,267 of record NC_056732.1, on the reverse strand, counting down.
CTCTCACTGCCTTCTGAAGCCTCTCTCTCTCCGGAATTCACAGATGATTTCTAGCCTGTCCTCCCCCAGCGTAGTAGACTGTGGATCCCAAGCCAAGTGCCTGCACTGCCTTTCCAATTTGTCTCCTGGAAACATCTTCTACCTTAGCATCATGTCATCCATTTCCAAGCTGCGTCCTGTCAGTGAACTTACACCAGGTTAGCAATTCACAGTTCATGTTTGTCAGGTTCATAAATTATGCATCCAGTAGTTGCTCAACACAGCTACCAAAGGTAACCCAGGATGGATCACTACAGACCGGCCAGCCAGTAGCTTATTGACCAGTGGTTGCAAGTTATATGGCAGGCACACAGACAGTCGTGGGCAGTAAAACTTTAACATAATTTATGTTTTTGGTAGTGGGTGAAAAATAGCAGGAGTAAGCAGCAGAATTCCTATTTAACGCCTATCTTTGTTGCCACAAAATAAACAAGGATGCATGGAGATATCCTAACAGGAAGAATATTTTGAAAATATATACTGAGGGGAGAAGACGTTGGAAAGGTGCAGAGAGTACTACACACATGACCAAGGGTCATATAATTGGCCAAGAACTGTTAGGGAGAAATTATCACTAGTGGTTAGACGCTGATGCTAGGTTGTTGCACATGAATTCATGCAATCTACAGTGGTGTTGCAGAAGAAAGGGGTTTCCTAGGGTTGTGTCATACATAGTTATGCATTACAGGTGATTAGTATGCCCGATTGCACAGCAGTGGTTCACTTCTAACATTTTCCGGATAAGATGTGTTTGTCTATGTATTCATTGTCTGGGAGAAGAATTTTGCACTACCTGTGCATGCCTGGTGCTTTACATTGTGCTATATAGAGTGTACCCAGAGGACACATACTGTTATGTGGCCTGATGTAGACATAAGGGGAGTTATGATGACTGCATATTAGCATTTTTCTCAGTTGTGTAAAACGGCCACAGTATGGTGTGAACAATAGTCAGTGTCACCCAAAATGCCTGCCATCCATTTGGTCACTTGCCTTATTTTATGTGACTTTCGTGAACAGTTTGGTACACCTGTAAGGAGACTGGTAGTTTGAAGTCAGATGGTGTAGTGGAATAGTGATTGCACAAATATGGTTGTCCATTTGATTTGAGCTACTTTCTGGTGACCTGTTTATGCTTAGATGTAACTGCTTGGTGACACAAGAACTATGTAATAATTCATGTGTTTTTTTTTTTCCTTTGGTTTACAAACTGGTTTACTAAATGATTCTACTTGTACCTCATCTGATGCTATTGTTGGCATTCCTGTAAATATGGTAAGCCACTGTCTGTGACTTAGGGTTCCCATGCATACATGCATCACACCTTCATCTTCTGTTACTGAACAGTCAGTTGAAGTTATTCACTGAAGAGTCATGATGTCTGCATGATTCATTCCTCAGCTCAGCTTGCCCCCTCCTATACTGAAAGCCAGACTCGTTGTTATTCACTTGGCTTCACAAGTTATGCACTTGTAGATGCTAAGATAGCTGAAATGTGTGTCAACATAATTGCTCTGGATTGTAAATTTAGAGACTCTCTTTATTATCTTTGTTATGCATTTTTGTGGCCATGGGCTGTTGTACATTTCCTGGCTTGAATGTACTTTGGGTCTTAAATAACTGAGCTGAAAAATCAAAGTTTGCCCTTTGCATCCTTTCTTTATGAAGACTTAGACCGTCCCTGTGATACATATGAGCTGGTGTTTGTATATACTCCTACAAACTGTTCTCAGATCATTTGCTTTGTTGATGTTTCTGGGGAAAAAGGGCCTCTCATGCTTGATCCCTGCAGTAAGAAGTGCATTCAAATGATTGAATTCCACCAGTCATGATTACACAAGAAATGACTGTTGTGTAAAACATACTGTTAGAGGTAGTCTGGTTTATCTAGCTTCTTGGGGAAATATGTTACATTCTGTATATTGATGAATAGAAGAGCACGTTATGCAGCCTGCAAAAGAAGACAATTTTGAGAGTGAGCAAAAACTGTATGTATGCTGTTTGGAACAGTGACAGTACACAGTGCATAGCATGAAGTAAAGAATCATTCAGTTGAAAAATATACCAACAATGCATATGTGCACATAAAAGCAGTAGCAACTGCAAGTAGGACACATCAATGACATGCCTAAGGGATAAAAATGCAGAATACTGGAAATCTCTCTAAGGCAGATATGAATATTCATTATGACTAGAGTATGATTTTGCAATCATAGCTGAATCAGTCAGTGGCAGAAATTAATTAACTGTATATGTCACAGGCATTTTTAGAGGAATACTTCGACACCTTTACATTCAGGTTGCTAACAGCATATCTGTACCATGACTTACTGTGAAAGTGCTATTCAGATGATAGCAATAAGGAGGGAGGTCAGGGAACAGTTTTAGAGGCACACCAGGCTGACTGTAAGCAACTCTGTTTGATGTGTATTGTCATTCAAATTAGCTGAACCTAGGGCAGGAAAGGTGAAACTCTTGCTGGCTGAGGGTGGGAATATGGGAGGAGTAATTTGAAAAGGAACAGAAGCAGATCAAAGCTGAATGCCTAAAAAAGTCTGTTTTCTCAGCATTGAGCTGCTAGTTCTGGAATCTTTTTTCACAGAATGTGTAATGCATCAGCAGGAAACATTTGTAAGAGGCACTGCATGACAGTAAATGATACTTTCACTGAGGCCTGTCAAAGTTAGCTGCTGATGTTCTTCGTGTTTCACTGTTGCAGTCATCACATTTGGGTTATATACCTGTAAGTAGCCCTCAGCCAGCCTGAATACCAGAGTCTTGGGATTTCTGCGTCGGATGCTGTCGCTTCTTCCGTGGCGTCAGGTCGTCAGGGGTATAAAACATGCAGCCGATGCCATTACATCAGTCTTTCTTGCCGTGCTGTGCCCGAAGCAGAAGCAGTTCGCAAGTGCTGGTCGGCCGACTTCTGAAATTTTTGTTTTCGAGTTTCAGACCTGAAGTCTTTAAAAAGATAAGTATCCCGTTGGGGATCCTCCTTTCTTGCTCTAACCGATGTCAGAAAAAATTAATAATTGTCTTGCCTGTGGAAAGAAAATACCTCATAGAGATTTTCACTCTTACTGTGTCACCTGTCTACGCTCAGATCATGATGTCCCTCGCTGTCGGTTTTGTGCCTTGTTCAGCGCCCTAACTATTCATCATCGGGCTATTTTTGTAGCTAAATACTTTCATTCTTGATCTCCATACTCTGAAATGGCTTCATTAAGCCATCCGACTACCGATCTTCTGAAAAAACATAAGGATAAAGACAGAGATAGACCGCATAGGTCCAAAACTGCCGATGACGCTTCCGTTAAGCTAGTCACCAGTACGCCGGTACTCAGTGAGGTGCTTTTGCAGCCCCTGATACCCGTTTCTACAGATTCACATGCCTCTGCTGAGACCCATTTGGAGTCCCGTATGCCGCGAGATGCTTCTTCGACTATGGAACCTGCAGATATCTCTACCTTGGATGGGTCCGGAGCCACTGTGCAGGCACCGGCTTCTGAGTGTGTATTCAGGCCTATGAATTTTCATATCAAACCGACGACTTTGTTTCCAGCTAAAAATACTGAATTCCTCAGGCCTAAAGCTCGCACTATGCCTAGAAAACCGACGACCAAAGCGCATTCTCAGGCTCACATGCCTCAAAAACAAATGATTAGACTGGCTGAAGACCTTATTACCTTATTAGGGGAAGCCAGCCTTCCCCCTCTAAGAGACCTAGAACTGATTTTCCTTCTGATCAGGAATCTGATATCTCTAGTCCTTCTGACTACCAGGATTTACCCTTATCTACTTATGAGGATTCTGATGCAGAGGATTCCATTCCCTCTGCTTCTCCTCTAGAAGATTTTTCTTTTGGTGAAACCTTGCATACCCTTAAGGAACATTTCCGCTGGGAAAGCCAGGACTATTCTCAGTCCAAAAAGAGACGGGGAATTCTTAAACCTGCCTCAGCACAGGCCTCTAGCTATCCCTCCTGTTCTGGAGATTGTAGATTATGTTTTCTTGGAATCCAGCCTTACCCCAGACACTTTGCCCCCAGCTCCCAGGAAACCTGACAGGTACTACAGAGTACCTGACTCTGACAAATTCCTCTTCAAGAATCCTCCTGCAGATCCAGAGACCATTTCCCAAGGACCTAAAAGCATTAAGGCTACTACTGCCAAAATTCCTACCCCTTCTGACAGGGATTCTAGGGCTTTAGACAGATGGGGTAAGAAGGTATACACCTCTGCTACTCTGGCCATTAGGGCTTTAAATTGTCAATTTCATGTGTTAAAGTATCAGCAACATATTATGGGACTAATTAAATAGAAAATTATGTTGATGCCTGACTGTGCTGAACAGAAAGATTTACAAGAGTTAATGCATTCTGCTGACCAAGTTGGTAAACATACTTTGCAATGTGGTTTTGATGCTTTAGAAGCATCTTGCAGGGCTGCTGTCACTGGGTCTGTATTTAGAAGGCATGCTTGTCTTAAGGAACAAAACTTGCCAGATCATGTTAAAGTCAAATTACTGGATGCACCCTTAAACCAAGAGCGCCTTTTTGGCAACAAAGCAGAAGAAGTCCTTAAAAGAATGGAGGAAAAAGCAAAATTTATGCAAACTGTTAAAGATTTCTTACAAGTACAGCCACCTTGATTCAGTGGGCATTGGCCTTCAAAGAACTGGTCCTTTCCAGTCCCTTCCAGGCCTTCTCATTTCAAGCCCGGGAGCAGCAGACCACCAAGACTTCAGTCTCCGACTATGCACAGATTTAAGCAGTGGGGGGCCCCACTTCCAAAGCAGGGAGTAGTAAGCCACCCTCGTATGGAAAAATTGCACAATGACTTATCCTTAACTCTTCCAAGCCTTGCTCAGCTACTTGCACCTTTAGGAGAAAAGCTCACCCAGCGTGCAAGAAACTGGGAATTCATTACCCAAGACAAATGGGTTTTAAACAGTTTCCCTAGGATACAGATTCCACTTCCACTCTGTCCCACCCCCAAGTGGATGGCCAAACCTCCCCCAAAACCAGTGGGCGGAGGCTCAAAAATAAGTTCTCTCTCATCAGCATCAAGGCTTTTCAACCTGTCCCAGCAAAACAAAGGGGACAAGGTTTCTATTCATCACTGTTCCTGGTTCCCAGAAAAGAAAACTCCTGGCATCCTATCCTGGACCTGTCTATCCTCAACACCTTTCTGGTGGTTCCAAAATTCAAAATGCTAACTCTTCCAACAGCTTCTTCCTATTCTAGCCAATGATGCCTGGCTGGCAACCCTAGATTTAAAAGAAGCTTATCCGCACATCACAATCAGAGATTTTTGCAGGAAATACATAAGCTTCAGTGCAGGCTCCATGCACTATCAGTTCTCTGCACTTCCTTTTGGCTTATCTACTGCGCCCAGGGTATTCACAAAAGTGCCTAGCTCCAGCCATTGCATTTTGCAGTCAGAAAAATATTCAGATTTACCCATATTTGGACAATTGCCTGATTCAGGCAGAGTCAGGACTTGCTGTTACAGCACCTGGCATTTATAAAGAGACATCTAACTTCACTGGGATACACCATCAACGAGAAGAAATCACACCTATTACCCTGTCAACATATTGTATTCCTGGGAGCAAGCTTGAACACAACTTCCCAGATGGCATTCCTCACTGCAGAGAAACAAGTTTATTTGACAACCTACTTCAACCTACTGGCTACAAAAACCCAGCTATCTGCAAGAAAAATCCTGCAAGCCCTGGGGTTCATGGCCTCTTGCATTCTGCTAATTCCACATGCAAGACTGCATATGAGGAAACTTCAATGATATCTAAAAAGTCTATGGTGTCAACATTCTCAGGACCTGGAAACAATGATTCCTATCATTCCTTGCCTAAGGGCAGAGATTCTTTGGTGGGCAGAAGCTTGCTACCACAACAAGGGACTCCCTTTCACTCTACCCCCTGCCACCCAAACCCTAACAACAGACTCATCAGACTATGCATGGGAGGGGCTCATATGGCAGGGCAATGCATTCAGTGCAAATGGAACCCAATACAGATGCACCTGCATATCAGTCAGAAAGAAATGTTAGCTGTATAGCATACTTTGACAGCCTTCAAAGGCCTTATTCTTCCAGGACAACTATTGGTAAAGACAGGCAACACCACAGTTATGTGGTACATAAACAAGCAGGGGGGAACCCATTTCTACCCACTCTGCAGACTAGTCATGACTCTGTGGGACACAGCCTTGAGCAACCAAGTGAACTTACAAGCTCAATTCCTGCCGAGCAAACTAAATTCACTGGCAGACGCCTTAAGCAGAAATCTCAGGGATCCACACGAATGGAAACTGGAACCCAAAATACTCGAGCACTTGAGGAGCAAATGGGGGACACCATAGGTAGACCTGTTTGCCTCCCCTCAGACCTACCAATTGAACAAATACTCCACTAGAACTCCCCACAATCAAGCTTGGAAAGTGGATGCACTGTCCTTTACCTGGGAAGGCCTCTCAGTTTATGCCTTCCCCCTTCTGCCTCTCCTCTCGAAGGTCCTTCTAAAGATCAAACAGGACAAGCCAAGGACAATACTGATTGCACCAGACTGGCCATGCCAGCACTGGTACCCCCTTTTGCACAGTCTGACAGTGCTACAACCATGGCACCTGCTTCAGACCCCTTCCCTGCTGTCCCAGCAGGCGGACCAGATTCTGCACCCTCAGCTTCAAACCCTGAAACTTGCAGCCTGGCTAATTCCCTGAGCTCACCTCTAGCAACCCTCAGTAAGCAGGTGCTGGATGTCATTCTTGAGGCAAGGTGGCCTAGTACTAGAAAATCCTATTCAGAAAAGTGGAAAAGATACTGTTCCTGGAGCCATTCTCAGGGGCTGGACACAAGGGTGCCCAGCTTACCTCATGTTCTAGATTATTTAACAGAAATGCTCCACAAAGGCCTGTACTCTTCAATTAAGGTGCATGCCTCAGCCATATCAGCTTATTATAATAGTGAGCCACCCCTCTTCTCTCATCCACTGCTAAAACAATTCCTTAGAGGGGCAACAAATTTAAGACACCCCCCCCCCAGGAGAGCCCCCACTCCAGCCTGGGACCTTAACTTTGTATTGGAAAAACTTACTCTTTCCCCCTTTGAACCAGCTGCTACAGCAGAGTTGAAAATCCTTTTTTGGAAAACAGCATTACTTCTAGCCATCACTTCTGCAAGAAGAGTGTCTGAACTGCAGGCACTTATGGCAGTGGAACCCTACTTTATCTTCCATGCGGACAGGGTTTCCCTCAGGACTAATCCATCATTTATGCCCAAGGTGGTGTCTAGTGTGGCTCTGAACCAGTCCATTCATTTGCCTAGTTTTTTCCCTAATCCCCAGAATAAAGGGGAAAGAATACTGCATTCCCTGGATGTGCACAGACAGATTAGATCCTGTTTGGACAGGACTAAGCCTCTCAGAAAATCTGATCAGCTGCTAGTCAGCTTTGCTGCAGGGGCAGAGGGGAAGGCCATTTCTAAGCAAACCATTTCCAAATGGATAGCCCATTGCATCCACTTTTTGCTACAAGCACCATGGAAAACCTACCTCACAGGGGATAAGAACACATTCCACCAGGGCTGCATCTACCTCTACTGCATTTCTCAGAGGAGTCCCTACCAGAGACATCCTGGAAGCTGCAACCCAGAGCTCTGTATATACTTTCACCAAGCATTACCACTTGCCTATTTTTTCTAAATCCAGAGCTGGATTTGCCACAGCAGTCTTACAGGGCCTGATTGCTAGCCCTAATGCTCTTTAACTACCTCCACCCTTCCTTAGCTTTGGGAATCAACCCAAATGTGATGACTGCAACAGTGAAACATGAAGAACATAGTACAGTTGTGTACACCTACCATAAATGTAGATGTTTGAGTGTATTCACTGTTGCAGTCCTAGTTACCCTCCCTCCAGCCTTATCCTATTTGTTTGGTATATATTGTATCATGTGTATTTGCTTTTGCTGGGGGTGTTCACTACCATGTCATTGCTTCCTATTGTGGGGGCACCTGACATCTGGGGCAAGCAAAACTGATTTAATGGCGTTGGCTGCATATTTTATACCCCTGACGACCTGACGTCATGGAAGAAGCAACAGCATCCGACGCAGAAATCCCAAGACTCTGGTATTCAGGCCGGCTGAGGGCTACCTGCAGGCAGATAACCCAAATGTGATGACTGCAACAGTGAATGCACTCGAACATCTACATTTAATGTAAGTGTAATGTACACAACTGTACTTTCTGTGCTCTTCCATTCTAAGTAAATGGAAGTGCCATATCACAGCCCAACTATGGGTGCTGTAATCTCAGAAACAGTGGACTTACCAGTGTATCATGGCGAAGATTTTTCTTTAAATTAAAACAAACTCTCATCAGGATGTCTGCCCCCAGGAGGTCAGTCAGGGTTACAAACTGAATAAAATTACTAGTGACTACTAACTGGTACATACAGGTTTGTAATGAGCCAAACTTAAGGAAAAGTTATAAAATATATCTTTTTAAAATGTTTTCCCGTAGTTGTCCTTTAACAAGGATATAGAGAATCTCGAAACTCTACATCCCACGCAATTTGGTTTTGTGAAAGGTAAATCATGCCTGCTCAACCTGGTTGACTTCTTTGAGTCAGTCACCAGAGTGGTGGATGAAGTTAAGGCAGTTCATACAGCCTACTTCGATCTGGCCAAGGACTTTGATACCATTCCTCACTCAGGAATTATTGATAAACTTAGCAAATTAGGCATCAACCCCTATATCGTTAGGTGGGTTGCAAACTGACTCTCAGAACCCACAGTGTGAAAGTAGCAGACTCCATGCCAGACTGCCGACCAGTCACTAGTGGAGTCCCACAGGAATTGGTCCTGGGTCCTCTCCTGTTTGGTATCTACTTCTCAGAAGTCCAGGCCAACATGAAGGGACTCCGGCTGACCAAATTCATAGACGACTGCAAGCTGGGAGCCATTATTAACTCCCCAAGTGATGCAGACATCCTACAGAAAGGCCTCACTGAGACCAATGACTGGCGTCAAAACCATGGCCTTAAGCTTAATGCTAAAAAATGCATTGTCATCCCCTTTGGGAAAAACTCAGTTCCCACTAAATACCACATCGATGGGAGCCCACTGAACACTGAAGGCGTTATAAGAGATCTAGGGACACAGGTTGACAGCAACCTCTCCTTCAACCACCATATTGCCACTGTGGTCAGAAAGTCCTCCTGTGTGGCACATCCCATTACCAAGGGTTTTGCATCTAGGAAGAAGGAGGTCACTATTTCTCTGTACTCTTCCCTCATTAGACCAATCGTAGAGTATAATGCCCCATTTGGCATGTACTTCACTAGACACCTGCAACAGCTGGAGAGGCCACAAAAGTACCTCATGAAGAGGATCCTAAGCCTTAAACACATGTCTTACAAGGACAGACTCAAAACCTCCAGCTATTCTCCGTCTCATATCGTCTACTAAGAGGTCTCTGCATGACTTACAAAGCCATGTCTGACCCAGCTCTGTTAGAAATGCTACATCTAAAGGAATTCCAATCCCTCCGTACCACATGCTCCAGAGACCTCAACCTCATTACCACAATCAACAGAACATGCTGGAGGGGACAGGTTCATAACCCAGAGACTACTTATGCCCTGGAATTGACTTCCCATACATGTCAAGCAGAGCACCTCACTAGCCCTCTTCAGGACAAATCTTGATGAGTGAATGGGAAATAGAACATTCACCCCGGGGATCACTCCAGTGGCTATACTTGATAGATGCACTGGTAACTAACAATGGGTGGCACAATGCCAGGGCACTTCTGTGGTCTAGGCTTGTAAAGGCCCCAGGGCCATTAGCCTAGTACAAATCTATGACCCTATGAACCATCTGGGATTTTCCCTTTTCCCCACTGTAGTGTGATCTGAGAGTTGGTATATTTAGTTAGGGGGTATGAGGACCACAGCTCCCCACCTGGGTACATTTTACATTTTATTATTATTTTTTTCATGGTCACTTGGCTGGCCTACCGTTTTTTTTTGGCCTTGTTAAAATTGCGATTAAAGTTGCGTGCAATGATTAGTGGCTTTGATTAAAAAAAAAAGGTTGGAATAGGTATTCACTCATTAGTGATTTGATTATAGATAGATATACACACACATACACATATACACATAATGACCTTTTATGGGCAGTCAGCAAACTCTATCTGTGGTAGTTCAGGCAGAAGAGGGGAATTGTGCAGGGGAGTGAGAGCTCTCAGATCCAAACTTTGGTATAAGACACCAAGGTTGGATCCAGCCGATCCGACAACCCACATGTTGAACCAGAAGAAAAGAAGGCAACACTGATCTATCATTATGGTAAGTTTTTAACTTTCATTTTATACCCAGAACTCCATATGGCATCCAGGCATTTTTTGGGTCTGGCTTTTGTAACTAAGTAACTTACCAGATGATGATAATAGGCAGTATTGGAAAGGAAAATGAGCAATTAAAATGATACTAAGATTGCTAATGTAGGATTGCCTGCAGTAGAGGAATTAATTGCTCTCTGCAGTGTATCATTCATATATTTTTATTTACGCTCATATTTTCATAACTGGGAGCCCTGCATGCTTTTGAGGGGTATGGTATGAAATGCCAAGTTGGGAGACAGAAAAGTTCATTGTCAATGTGCATTTATTTCATATTGTACTGAAAATACTGCCCGTCTTTTGTTGGTAATTATGAAAATAAGCATTATTTCCATATGTATTAATTACTTCAGAAATCAAGTGACTTGCAAACTATCGCATAGCATCAGGTGAAACCTTAGATGATAAAGAAAACTGCCATTGATATTTGCACTGTAAGTTGCACGTCTTAAGATATATTCAGTATTGTATTGTTAATTATGCAGTCAAGCATATGTGTTCATATTTTGTAAATATCTCAGTAAAGATGCACTCAGAGGAATTTCTTGCTATCACATGAAAGCTTATGTCTAGTTAAAACTGTTCTTGTAATATATATCTAGGCTGTATAGCCTCCAAGATATGACAGTTTGGGAGAGTTTAGCAAAAATATAATTTTGGGTTTGTGTGCATTGTTGTATATTATAGTATTTATGGAAAGACTATGAATACACTATTATCACTGTAAAGAATAGTTCTTACTGATAACATTGCTATTTGTACAATTTCAGTAGCTTTTATTGTTCATGAAATGTTTACATTTGTGTATCTTATGCTTTTGAAGTTGATATTTTCGGAAAATGTTCTGGAATGCAAGGTTATGTATAAGCTGCTAGAGGTGTGACCTTCCATACCACATAGGTGTTAATGAATTTGGTTTTACTGGCTTTTGTTGCTTGTTCACCCTGGGAAAGAAGCACTGTTTTCAGCTTTTCCATGGAACAAACTGTCAGTCTTATGGTTGGTTCTTTTTCCAGCCACAAAAAAAGAAAAAATTAAGCAAACAGCCTTTACCACCTCATTTACCGATTCCCCTGGCTGAGGAGCTTATTGACCTAGTCTCTGTCCGGGCTTGGAAGGAAACAAAGTCATAGGTTCATAGATGTTTACTAGGCTAACAACCAGAAGGGCCTTTTTAAGCCTAGCCATGCATCTCAAATCTCTGACAAGTTCTGATACCCTTGATAAGTGTAAGCATGGGCCTGGGAAATGAACCATTTACAGGTTACCTGTTTGCATTAGAGAACTAGGTGCCAAACCAGGGATGAACACCTAAAACATGACCATAGCACATATATGCTCTGTATTCCATCAGATTCACACATGGTTGTATGTGTATACTTTTTATTTCCACAATTATTGGCACAGAGCATTGTGTATTTACTGCTTATTCCCATTCTAAGGTCAACACCTCAAGATGCAATTATGTATGCGCTGATACTTTGCCAAAAGCCATGCAAATGAGCTCACCAGCAATGCACTTCAGGGACAGAGTAAAAAAATCCAACAATGAATTATATGAGTAGGTTGTATAATGTCTGTATGTGTTACTGGAATTTTGAAACCAAGGCATCTGGATTTCACAGTGATATTGACTCAGTTAATTCAGTCTGTAAATGTATGTCTTACTTCAATGGTTACACTTGTAACTTTGCTGCAGTGATGTCTAATTTTTTCACATATAATCCATCAGTGTTATTCAAAGGCACATTGTCATATTTAGAACTCTGTCGAACAAATTCCTTGTCATCCAGATAAACCTTTGGTGCCACCAAAGGACAGACCCCATTTAACAAAGAAGTCCCTGATAATGCTGTGTTTGTGATGGCACCACAAAAAAGGAGCTAGCTGAACAGAAATCTTCTGTCCTTACCTCTAATAGGGAGGTGAAGGTGTTGGACAGATTTGCAAAGCATATGTTTACTTTAGTGACTTTTGCCTTGTGGTCCCAGAATTGTTTAGCGCACTTTACAAGGCTGCAGAGAGATTTGACAAAGTAGCTCTCCAAATCCCTCCAATTCCATGTTTGTGGAGGACTGTAATAGGTCATCCTTACAACTGACCACTCTGTTATCCATTTCCATTGTGTCCATGAGGTTAATATCACATGCTGCAGAGGGTACCTCACAGGCTGCCGGTTCAGGCATTGCTATATGGCAACATGCCTGGATGCAGCTATGTGACTTTGTGGAGCCTTTCAAGTCTTCTTTCATCAATACTCCTCTTGATGGAATGTCCTTGTTTGGCCCTTCTGTTAACGAAATGCTGTCCCACAGGGAACAGGAGGGAAAGACCCTGTCTGCCATAGGGATTTGCTTTTTCTGCTCCTCTGATCTTTCTACCAGAATCAAAGATGGGGAAAGAAAATGTGGCTGTGGAAAATCCCAGGGTTCTTTCCAGGACTCCTCCAAGGGCAGGGGGAGGTTCAAATGGAAGACACCATCCTTGTGGCAGAGAAGGCCCGCAAAACCAGGGTTTCCATGATTACTTTCCAGATAGACCGTTTCAGCGCTCCTGAAAGGTTGTCTGACTGCTCACCTCTGGAGGGAGTTGGGGTTTGTCCTTGCACCCAGTCACCTTGGCTGTTATAACAGAAGATTCTGGAGAGCTAAAAATAATATCTAGAGGCTGTTTCATACCATTTTTCCAGATTCCCCAAATGAAAAGAAGAAAGCTTCTCAATGTCCCACCCAGTCAGAGAGAAGCTATAGCTCAAGAGATTCAAAAGCTGCTGGACAAGAGAGTCATCCAGGAGGTCCACCAGACCAAAGAGGATTCTGATCTTACTGAAGGTCCTTTTTAGGGAGGTTCCTGAGTCCAATTTTGGATCTTACCAGTCTGAACCAGTTTGTAAAGAAGTCAAAGTTCCAAATGGTCATGGTTCAGTCCCTCCTACCTTTTTTGCACATGGACAATTGGATGTGCTCAGTTGATCTTCAGGAAGCTTACTATCATGTCAAGATGAACAGACGCTGCTGAAGATATCTGCTGTTTGAGACTGGGAACCAGTCACTATCACTTCAGAGCCCTATCCGTTTGTGTCACCACAGCCCCCAAGGTGGTTATCTAGTTATGGCACTGGTAGCAGCTCATCTGAGACTGCTGTGATTCCAATTGTTTCCATATTTAGATGGCAGGTTCCTCACTGCACCAACTAGGCATCTCATAGAACAATCTAGGGATTATTTGCTCCAACTTTGTCAAACACTAGGTATTACAGCCAACATCTCTAAATTCAAACTACAACCAGTACAAAGCCTGAAGTTCATCGTTGCCCATTTGAACACAGTAAGTCAGATTGCTGCTCTGCCTAATCATCGTAAAGATGGACTCAAGTTTCAGGCACAACAAATTCTTTTTCATCTTGTGACTCCAGACAGACTTATCCTTCAGTCTGTAGGTTCGATGGCAGCTGCCATAGTCTTAGTTCCTTTGGCACGTTTCTATATGCATGTTCTCCAATGGACTCTAGCTGTTCAGTGGTCTATTCTGCAACATCTTCTATCTTTCTCAGTTAAGCTTACTCGAGTATGCAGAACTCATCTTTGCTGGTGGATTCAGTATTTACTTGGGTCATCCTTTCATTCTGTGTCCTCCAGCAGCCACAGTAACCATGGATGCCTCCCATTTTGAGGTGGGAGCATTTCTTGGGGCAGACCATCCAAGGCACAATGCTCCCTGTAGAGAACAATTCACACATCAGTATCCTAAAGAGGGAAACTGTCTTATTAGAATTGCAGGCATTTCAGGATATTCTCCCTCTGGAGACTATTGCGATCCAAGCTGACAATACATCTGTTGTCTGGTATATCAACAAACAAGGGTGAACCTGATCTTACCTCCCTCTGTTGAGAGTTTATTAGAGTTAGGCAGTGGGCGATCTCCTCCGTCTGCTTTCTGGTAGCAACACATACATTCCTGAAAAATAAAACGTACTAGCAGACAAAGTTAGCAGGTCCATTTTGTTACCTCACAAGTTGTCTCTTAATGAGTCAGTGGCGGAGAAGAGTTTCCATTGTTAGGGCCAACCTTGCTGTGCTCTCTTTGCTTCTCCCCACAACAAGTGCAAGAGTTTTTTTTGCTCTAATCCTCCATCAGGAGGAATCTCCGAGAGATGCTGTAGTCCATGTTTGGCCCTCCAGTCTACTTTATGCCTACCCCCATTACCTCCGATTCCAAAATTCTTACAGAAAGCACATTGGTTGAAGAGCTCAGTTTTCCTCATTGCTGTCTTTTGGTTTCACCAAGTGTGGTTCCCCTGTCTTTGGTTTCATCTTTGATATCTGCCATGGATGCAGAACCCCAGTCCAGATCTCCTGTTGCATCCCTCGGGGCTAAAGCATCCCAATATTCCAAGCCTCAAACTAACGGCATTGTTTCTTCAGTTTCTTTAGTAGCTAGACAGCCTAGGCTTTCCTCCCCAGTTAGACAGATACTTTTGTCTTCCCAGAAAGATTCTACAAGAGTAAATGGAAATGATTCTCAATTCAGGCTCTTAGTAAAGAAATTAATCCCTTCACTGCTCCTGTTTCTTCAGTTCTAGAATTCTTAGCCTCTATTTTCCAAGAAGGTGCTAGTTTCTCTACAATCAAGGTTCATTTGGCAGCTATATCAAATTTTTATTCTGGAGAAAAAGTTTCTTCCTTAGCTTCTTGTAAATTACTTTTAAATTATGCAAGGCCTTTCTAAAATGCACCTTCTTACTTAGGCCCCCAGTGAAAGGTCCATCTTCACCATGGGATTTGACATAGTGCTTCAGGGGTTGACAAAACAACCTTTTAAGTCTTCAGCTAAAAATGATTTAAAAAATTTGTCTAGGAAAACAGCATTTCTATTAGTAGTAGTTATGTCTGCGAAAAGAATTTCTGAACTCTAGGCTCTATCACCCAAACCTGCTTACATTGTTTTTCACAACGACAGAGGTACTTTATGAATAGGGTTACCAGATACCTGCAAACCCAAAGGAGGACACCGAAGGTCATAAAAGAGGACAAAGCCATGATAAAGGACAAAGGAGAACGCTTCCTGTTCTGCTCACAAAAGGCAGTGGGGGGGATTCAGTAATCCTTCGAGTAAGACTAACCAAGTCTTACTCGGAGACTGCCGTTTAAGACTATGACGTCAGCGCTTCATGTATATGCATGAGGGTGCTGACTCAACTGGAAGGCTAACACGGAGCGTGTAAGACTGCAGGAGGCGTGTCGGACTGCCGAGCAGTCCAAATATCCACGTCTCTGCAACCATATAAAGTGAAAATGACAAGTGCAATGAGCGAGTCCGCTGAAATGTACACATAGCAAACACTACACATCCCCACATACTAAACCCCTTTGTAATTGTAAAATGTAAACTACTTTTTTTTTTATAATTCCTGATATAGTTGCCGTGTTTGTGCGGGTGTGCCCATTGCTTAGCTGCAGTTAGCAATTTCGACATTGACGAGCATAATAAGAAATGTTTATGCAAATCAAGCCAAATAGCAATAGCATAGTGGTAGAGCGTTCGCACAAAGAGGAGACATTCCCGGTTCTAGTCCAACCACTCCCCTGTCTATTTTATGTTTTAAATTAGTATATAAAATAATTGTTGACATATATGAATGAAATTTTAGTAAAAAGCATTGAAATGGCCTATGTATTAGTGAACAAAATGTATATATGTCAAAGGAAAAAACTTCAAAGACCAATTCACATAAGGTTCAAGTATGGCACCCTTTATTACTTGCAGCAAGGAGACCAAGCATGCAGATACAGTATTTGTCTGATTTACTAGTGAGCAGTATGCTACTTTTATACAGTTCTATGAAATGTTACTATTCTGTTGTTGACGTAGTTAGACACAGCTTTCTGTATTACTCTACAGAAAATGTTACTTAGATTTCCTGCTGACATGTTCAGATTTAAAACTCACTATGTGTAACATAGAAAATGTTACTTAGATTTCCTGCTGACATGTTTAAATTTAAAACTCACTATGTGTTACATAGAAAATGTTACTTAGATTTCCTGCTGACATGACTGGATTATTGTTGATTTACAAAAACATTTGAGAAAATCAACCTGGCCTTGGGGTTTATTTTTAGCCCACCACAATCTTTCTATTCTATTCTTCAATTGTGCAGTTCTAATATATGTGTTACATTTTACCTAGATTCAAGGTACATTTCTAGCTTAGGTACAAGTAATGCTGACTACGGTTTATACTTTCAAGCAGCCTTTGTTTTCATTATCAATAGCTTCTAGCAGCTGTGTACTTTCTCATGGCATAAGCAGAAAAATCAATAAGTCTTTGTTAAGTCTCATGACACTAGTAGAAAACACTTATTATTATTTTCATGATATTAGCAGAAATTAAATGTTTCTTGTTAATTTCCATGGCATAAGCAGATGATAGCTGCGCATATTTTCATGACATAAGCAGGATTGGAATGTCTCTAGTAGCTGTGCAGATTCATGCAGTGTGAACAGAATAAATGTATTAACCCTTTTAAACCTCAAATGCACTAAGCATGCATATTACTAATACATATTTTTCTAACAATATATATAAAGATAAGAAGGTGAGCAGCTTTAAGGATATTGACATATAATTGCCCATAGCTAAGCAGCGTTTTACCTAGCGCAATATAATTGCCCATGGCTAAGCAGCGTTTTACCTAGCGCAATATAATTGCCCATGGCTAAGCAGCGTTTTACCTAGCGCAATATAATTGCCCATAGCTAAGCAGCGCTTTACCCAGCGTACTATAATTGCCCATAGCTAAGCAGCGCTTTACGTAATGCAATAGGTTTGCGCAGAGCTGCGCACCTCGCTAACCAGCGCACCGTCAGGCAACGTGGAGCAACGTAAAGCAAAGTTGCCTAAACACAGCCACACCCCCTAGCCTGTCTGGACAGTAGTAAAATAAAAAGCAATGACAAGGTTCGAACCCAGGACACTGTGCACCCTAATCAAAGTACTGAAGCACTAAGCCATGACAGCTTAGCATAAACATGCACTGTTAACATACATATACTTATAAATGGAAGATTAACCATTGCTAAGCAGGTTTGCTGTTAGCCGAGAATTTTCAAAAACGGCCAATCACAAACAAGTGCGGGGAAATGCGGCATATTTAAGCTCCATAGGCGGGAATACTCGCCATAACTGATTGTAGCTCCCATCTGCAGTCAGAATGGCTGGTGCTGGAGAGGGTACTCGCTTTCGAGCACAACACTGGGGCATCGAGGAGTCAAAATACATGGTTTGGCTCCTTGTCCACCATCATGAGTCAAGACTCCTGCAGGACCAGTTCCAAGGGACGGAGTACAAAGCAGAGGCTTGGAACCGGTTAGCTCATGATCTCACCAGTGCCACAGGCATCCCTCGGACTGGTGAGTAGGTCCGTCACCACCATGCAGACCTGAAGAGATGGAAGCAGGACCTACTGAACCGATGGATACAGGAGGCCTCTGACATGCAAGATGCCTCACTACTGAGTAGGTAGCCATGGAATGAAGTATGTAAGACATGCTATTGTAGTCTATATAATGGATAGCATTTACTTCACAGCTGCAGGTGTCCGTGCTGTGAATCAGCAAGCCTATGCAGATAGGCTGCTAAGGCTGCACCAACAGGCAGGTTAGTAATTATTCTGCATGTATTGTTATATAAAATAAGTGAGAGAGCCTGAAAAAAGTGTTGTAGCCCAATAATAAAGCCATAAAATGCCCTGAATAATTTCTCTGCATGTACTGTTATATAAAATAAGTCAGAGAGCCAGAAAAAGAGTGTTGTAACCCATTACTAAAGGTAAAATAAGTCCTGAATAATATCTCTGCATGTACTGTTATATAAAATAAGTGAGCGAGCCTGAAAAAGAGTGTTTTAACCTATTAATAAAGGTATAATACATCTTGAATAAGTCTTCTGCATGCACTGTAATATCAAATAAATGAATTAGCTTTGGTGAGAAAGCCTCTAGAAAAGTGTGTAATGTAATTAATAAAGGTATAATACTTGGAGTGTGTCCGTGTCACTTACTTTGAAATGTTGTTGTACCCTTACATTATATAAATAGTACTGTTGTATTAAGCTCTGTCAACCCACAGTTGGGCAGTCCCATATAAAGTGGATAAAGGAAGTGCCAGTAGCTGTGAAGCATATATACAGTTCTCAACAGTAGGTTAATGGCTGGCATGCATAGGTAAATCTGGCACACGAGTAGCTTGTTAATGTGTTCCCCAGAAATGTGAGTGTGCTACTTGAAATGTAGGGTTCTGTAGAAATATAACTGAAAATGTCACATGAACACATCCAGATATGTAGATATATAAATATAAATAAAACATATAACTATGTAGCAGTAACATCTGCATCTTGGACAGTTAGTATGTCAGATATAGGTCAGGTATATAATGAACTAGCCAAACCCAATACACGTTGCCTAGTGTAATAATACATGTAGGGGATATACACCTGCAGTCAATAGGAATGTAGTGTAAACTATAAGTACTTATAAGATGTTAATGGAGATATCCTTTTACACCCTACTGTATGTGCATAAACAATGCAATTCCACACCTTAGTGGGTATGTCTAATCTCAAAACATTTGTTGGGACATATGTCCTATTGTTCTATAAATATCTGCATTTACTTTGATGCATGTGCCCTGTTCAAACACCACAATCTTGGTGGCCTGTTGCCACCAATTATCCCTGCATGCTGCTGGAATGTCCACTGTCATTCAATATATGCATGTGTTATGCTTGCTGTTCAACTGTTGGAACCCTGGTGTGTTGAGTTAATGGGAATATTACTGCATGCCGTTATAACTAATTTGGAATGCTGTTGTCTATGTTGTAATTAAACACACCTAAACACAGAACGTATGGGAAGGCCGGTCCCAGAAGACCCACCTGTCCCTCCTCAGCTGGTGATTGCACCTGGCACCAGCAGGTCCAGTGCCCTGCCCGGGCTCCCCTCCTCCGTTGGTCCTGTGCCACCTTCGGGTGGAAGCGCCGCAGCGGATGGGGCTCGTCCCCCCTGTGCAAGCGTGGGTGGAGAAGGGCCACCTGTCACCCTCCGAAGGGTCCGGGCTGTGGTGCGTAGGGAGATCCAGAGTTCAGTTGCTGATCCCCTATGCCAGCTCGAGGCAAGAGTGGCGCGACTCATGGGTGAGCCTGCCCCTCCTACGCAGCCCACAGCACAGCCACCCTCCGGGCTGTAAAGGTGCAGTGGTGATTGCCCATGGGTGGGGATCTCAGTTCCACTGTTACCATCTGTGGGCTCATTGGCTTGCGATTTCCAAACATCCTTCCCCGTCAGTTGTGTTCACCCACCCCATGTGTCATATTCCGCCCCTGTATGCGTCTTGTTTGTCTTGTCTGTTTACCTCCCCAATCTACCTCCCCAAATATACCTACTTCCTCTACCTCACATTCCACTCTCACCTGAAAAAAGAAAAAGGGCAATCTGTTCCCACAAAAAAATTACGTCCCATACATAGCTGGCCATTTCGCACACATGTCCGCTGGACATGTAAACTGATAATTATAATTGGCAGTACAGCATACTTTGTTGTCCTCACCCCTCTCTCAGGGGTGGAAGGTTTCAAATTTCACTCCAAATTTCTAACATATGCACAGCTGTTTCTGGTAAAGAAATGGGCAGCTATGGACCTTCCCTACACCCGTCCTGCACATCCCGAGCTGGTTTCCCTACTGTCTTTCCCTCTTTGTGCCCCCTTTTTCACCACTTTCCTATCTCCCCATTTTATTTTCTTTCAAAGAAATTAACGCGGGGGTTAGTGGGAGTAAGCACTTTTAAGCAGTAGCTAGCGGGTTTGAGTGAGTGTGCGCATGTGTGCGGTTAGCTAAGTATTGCTAAGCTTCGCGCAAACCCGCTTACAACTGCTTAAAAGTGCCTTAGTCACTCTGCATGGTAGGGCCCTTGTTCTGCTGAGCAGCAAAATAAAACACCTCTGTCAGTCTCGGGCCCCGGACCTTCGACACACTACACTGCACGAAGTACCACTAAGCCACAGTAGACATACAACAAGTTGGTGCTGTAATAAATATATCATGCATTACAATGAGTGAATGTAAAGGGAAAATAGGAATGCCATAACACAAATCTTGTTTTGTGGATCTTTACCAGCAGTTGTTGTGGAATTGCATGACATGACTGTGAAAAGAGAACCAGCCATTCTAGCAGGAAATAATGTTACAGTAGCACTTTACAAACCCCACACAGTATCAGAGCAGGATAACCGCTGGCATATTTGAATAGGGCAGAGGCCATATTTCCCAACTGTGACTGCTTTTCAGGGATGTCCCTGATTCGTAAACAAATGTTAGCTGTGTCCCTCAGAATCCCTCTGAAAAGTACTGACGTTAGGCAGAAAAGTGGGGAATTACACAATGAATGTCAATAAGTAAGAGTACACACTGCTTGCACGTCAGAAAAGGTGTATTAATACATATGCTCTGATTCTCTCGCAGTCTCAACTTAATGTCTGTAATGTATTACAGGTGTACCTCACTTATATGTACCTTTCCGAGTGTATCAGAGGCCTGGCAGAGGCAGAAACACACAGGTATTTCAGCTTTTCTGCTGTTACACACTCTGCAAATAGCTTTGGAACGAGTCCCACAAGCATACCCTTATGTAGGAGTACAACGCAGAAATATCAAAGGATGTAGCCATGTACTGGTAGCAACCAACTGTGACAATGCCATTGTTCCAGTGCTAAAAAGACCGGTGTGGTGCACAGACAAAGAATAATAGGCTAACCTCTGGCTACCATCTGGATATGTCCACAGGTGGGAGCTACGCAGACAGACTACTTGCCTTTCTAGACTAACAGGTATACAGCAACCCTGTATGTTCAGCAGGATAAACATCACACAATAATATATAATGCTCTCTGTACTTCTGCACCCTTACAGGTATATTCAGGCTCTACCAAGGATGTAGGTAGGCATACTCAGTACTGAAATTTGTCCAGTTGTCTTGAGCAGCCTGTGCTAATGTCAACACAAATAAACAACAAACTGTTCAGAAGTGAGTTAATTAATATTTACAGTATAGTAGTTCACAAACAGTTCATGTGTCAGAAGAATACATTGCAATAACTACTTTTGTATGGTAGTTAATTGTCTAATTAGAAAAGAAAGTACATACTCCCATGTATCTTGTGTAAGCATTTGGAGGGGTGAGTAAAATTCTACACTGACAAGTGTGTACTAGAAACAACAAAATTCAAGTTTGAGTACAACATGGAAATCACTGGCTACAACCCTATCTTCAGATATAAGAAGTATACCCACCTTCTGACTGACACAACGGTGTCCACAGCAAACAAGCATGGGCCCCACTTTGGAAAGCTGAAAGGGCTGTGCCTACCTAACATTTTATAGCAGTGGGCTGCTATGACAGTGAGTATCGCAATTACCACACAGCAGGCTGCATGCAATTAGTAAATGGTGGGCACCAATTGGTGCAGAGGCCATCACATGCACATGTGCAGATACCTAGAAAAGCAGGCTGTACTTGCTGTCCACACATGCAATAATCTCATTGCAGCAACAGAGAGAGAGAGAGCAAGAGAGACAGAGACACAGACAAAGAGACAGAAACAGAGAGACACAGAAAAAGAAAGAGCAACATCAACAGACAGAGAAAACCCAAACCAAAAAAAAAAAAATGATTTCCTTTAAAAACAGACGGAACAGAGAAATACAAAGGAAAGGTATGTAACACATATGTATTTGCTGGCATGTAGTAGATGTTTTTGAAGAGTACTCTGCATACTGTGAATCATCCATATGTGGCAGCAGTACGTATATATATATATATATATGTATCTGTACATGTGTACATGTGCATAGGGCAAGGGACATACTGCAACTGTTTGTGAAGGGTGTGTGTGTGTATATATATATATATATATATATATATATATATATATATATATATATATATATATATATATATATATATATGTTGTTGAAGGTTATGTGCATATTTCTATGTAGGTTGTAGTGTGTGGCAAAGAAAACAGCATGCAGTGCTGGTATATGACGTGGTGGTTAAACGCTGTGGGTATGCTTCGTCAGTTTTGCAGTGTTGCAGCCAGTGAGGCCTGCTAAAGCTACATGGGCTGAGGACACCTTCAATGCAGTCTGCACAACACTGTGCAATATTATTACATAACTGTATATCTCACAACTGTCGCATAATTGATATTCCCACCATGAAAAGTGGACTGTATATGTGCCTATATGTACATTTATATGTACAGCAATGGATGTTTATATGTATGTGTGTATGTATGTGTGTATGTATATATATATATATATATATATATATATATATATATATATATATATATAGAGAGAGAGATGGGGCATACTTACTGCGACAGGTGCCTGGTGACCAAGGTATGGACTGAAGCTCAGTGTTGACACTGCAGTGCCATCCCTTCTTGCCAAAACACTGTACCCATTAACTACCACATAGGTGGTAGTCTACCTAACACCGAATGTGTGATAAGGGAACATGGGACACAGGTGGACAGTAGCCTCCCCTTTGATAATGACAGTGCCACACTAGTCATGTACTCTGTCTACATGGTACACGTCATCACAAAAGGTGTGTCATCTAGGGAAATATAGGTCAGTGTTCCCCTCTACTCATCACACTTAAAACCCATTATAGAGTACAATGCCCCATGTGGTATGTACCTCACATGACAACTACAGCAACTGGAAAGGCCACAGACGTACCTCACAAAGAGTAATACCGGCCTCAAACAAATGCCCTATGCAGACCGACTCAAAAAACTACAGCTACACTGTGTTGCATACCGCCTACCCAGAGGTGACCTCTGCCTAACATACAGAGCTATGCCACACCCATAGCTGTTGGACATCCTCCACGTAAACATATTACAATCCCTCCCAGATACACGCTCTAGAGCCCTAAACCTTATCAGCTCACTAAACAGCACATGCTGGAGGGATAGATTCCTATCTCAGAGACATGCCATACTCTGGCACAAACCACCTATCAATAGCAAACAAAGCTCCTCATTAGCAGTTGTCATAAATACTCCTGATGATTGGTTGGGAGATAGGAAATACACCCCGGGAATCACCTCTGTGGCTCTGATTGACAGGGGCAAGTGAAATTAAACTACATGTGTGTCAAAGGCCAGGGTATCATATGGCTAGGCTGCTGTAGGTCCTAGGGCCAATAGCGTATTACCTACCTATGACACGATGCACACACACATGTACTTAGTGCAATAATTGCTATGTGAGTTTGACTGAGTGTGATGGTGAATGTGTGCAAGGTCTGTAAACGTGTTATAGCTTAGTGTGAAATTGTTTCTGTCATGGTAGTTTGTGCCCTAGCTGTGATCCCAACAAAAGATCTGTATGCTATTGCTGGGCAGAAAAAGTAGTGTGGCATACGGTGTGACATAGTCCCTTGTTGTCAACTGTGGTGTCCCATTGTAGGCTAAAGCAATACATGTATGCTTAGTGAGTGGTACTGCTGGTGAATCCAACTCCCATATGAACTGTAGTACTACCTGAAGCTGTAGGCCTAAACAGTACAGTATGGTGTATGTTCACATTGCTTGGAAACACTGTTTTGTGTGTTCCCTGTAGTCCTCACAGATTACATACCTCAGGCATAAGGTTTTGTAAGTAGTGACGCACAGTACTGTATGGTACACAGGTAAAGCTCATCTGGGTTGGCATACATTTGTGTGTTGTATGTATGTCTGATGTGTGTGTAATTATGCCTGTACCATGCCCTCAATCATATCTGTGTTACAGGGTATACGTGTGTATCTAGCAACATGTATAGTCTAGTACAGCAACATGCCACCTATATTAACAACTGTGCACATATGTTAGGCAGGGGTTTGGCATCAACGACTAGTGTGGTATACTGGTAATACTGTAACTGTACTTTACATTCATTGCAATGGATGACATCTTTCTTTATGCATTAGCTTGATATATACCTCCTGTGGCTAGATAGTGCATTGTGTCACATACAGTGTGCCATGTACTGGTGTATAGTCTTACATACTGGCTTCTCTTTGCTGCTGTGCAGAACATGGTTTGATATATAGAGCGTGCCAGGCACTGTCAGCCAGTTATGGCCTGAGCACTAATATGTGGTATTGAACATGTGTATCCTCAGACAGCCAATCGGATGCTAAATATGGCAGTTAATTGATATCTGTACTTTAGGATGTTAAGTGTGCCACATGACTTGCTCACACATCTTGTTTAACTATCTTCCAGGGGCATGGCCCACCAAAGAAATCCGTGTTATACAGCTGCAGAGGACGCCGAAATACACAGCAACCTGGTGCAGCACTACACCCTGCTGTTCTCTAGAACCAGCCAGGACCAGCATGAGCGGACTGCACTGTGGCAAGATCTTGTTCGTCTGGTAAATGACATAGGCATGCATAACCAGACATATTAGCAGGTACGCCATCACTGCAGTAATTTAATTAGACATGTCCGGTGGCGTGCGTCTGATATCTGTCGACAACAGCTTGCCACAGGTGGTGGGGTAGCCAGTCATCCCCCCGTCACCAGAGTGGAGGAGCTGCTCATAAGCTTGGTGCTCCTGGCCAACAATAGGAACAGCAACTTACATGTGTCATCATGGAGGCCGGAGCCACCCAGCATGTTGACATGGAGCCTGCAGGTAACATGACCTGTCTGTATACTACTGTTACCTGTATTGGTAGATTATGCATATGTGAGATGTGTACTGTGTGTTTAGCAGTTGTGCTGCATAGTGTTATGCAATACTGATATTTGGAATATAATTTGTATGCCTGTGACTGTCGACTGTTGTACTACTGTAGTTTAGCAAACTCACAGTAGCAATGGCACAGTTTTGGCTACTGACAAACTGTCTCATATTCTTGTGGGTCCCTCTGGTGTGACAGCAAGGCAGCTGGTCGATGCTGGTGGGTGTGTTATAATTTTAATATTGCTAATGAAATGTGCATGTCATAGGTGAGGTGTAGGCCATGTACATGTAACACACCTATGCATAATGCATGCTGTGAGACTATGCACATCTCATTAATGACAGTAGCTGCCTCAATCACATGCAATACACAGAGCATCACCCACAATTGTGGCAACACTGTACTGGATATTGGATAGGCATAGTTGATACACATGTGCACAACATACCCAACTTTGTCATACGCAGTACACCTTAACATGCTACACATACCGTATCCAGACACCTGCTGTATGGTCACACTTCAGTATCCCACATGTCATCCACACAGCACACATAATATACCTGAGGGGTAGAGGCCTATCATGGGGCTTTGCGACACTCTTCAACACATAACACATTCATGTTAGGCAATGCTCCCTATTGGGCACCTTACAAATCCATGTAACAAGTGGCTGTGTAATTGTGACAGTAGCCACAGTACTGCAGTTCAGGTACAGTATGCTAGGTTGCAGTCTGGCACACATTAGTAGCCTTGAGTAACCACATGATGCATGATGATGATGGCTCATGGTACTACACCCCATCCAGTTACAGTGACTACAGTACTACATAAAGTAGTCATTGCTATGCACCTCAATGTTGTGTGTGTGCAAACATATGCACCTATACACAATATGCATAGCAATCACCATTTGTACAAAGTGACACATATATGTCTTGTAATGCTATTGAGCGTATAGGTCACATGACACACATTGGGTATGTGTGATGTTTAATGTTGCAGTCTTGTTGTAGCATGCCATGTCATGGCTGGCACTGGCATGTCCACAATATGTCCTACACTCACCATACCCACTGTACAATGGCCATGTTGAGCAATGGTATTCCATCACGTATACATGCACCACTCATCCTGTGTGTATACATAGCATGCATGTGCTAAACCTGTGTCCACAATTATCTGCTACAGACACAAACACTGTAATGAGAAATGGATGTCTGTGTGACACACAGATACACATCCAGCCATGGTATGTATACCTGTGAGTGATGGTGCACAGGACATTGCAGACCTTTTAATACTTGCACAGCAATGTTGTGTCCATGTACACATTGTGTTCCAGGGTGAGGCCAATCACTGATCAACAACACACATGCATCAAAGCCATGTATACTGTTATTAACACAGGCTGTCTACACTCGCACTGCATGGTCTTGAGCAACAGACTTTCTGCATGCTGACATGTGTGATATGACTGTTTGCCTTGTGATACTGTAATCCACCTTCAATCACTATTAAGTATGTTTTGGATTGCTGGTGCTGTGTGTTGGTATCTGCTGTAGTGAGGAGTGTATTTGTGTGCATGTGTTCATGTGTGCCGACATCATGTACAGGTCGTAAAGTGTGTTTCCTGTCTCCCTCCCACAGGTGCTGTGTTAGGGCTGGTTCACTGCAGCAGGGAAACTGATGTCACTGAGCCACATAGTGATAATGAAGATAGGTGTGTTGAGGCACAGGCGTGTTTGCCAGGGACTGTTGTTGGGCCACCAATCGACAGTACACAGCTGTCCAACCCATCCATACATACAGTCATACTGCCAATACATCCATCACCAATGCCCATAGCTGAGGGACAGCGTACAGTTGGCATTGGCCAGGACAGTGTGGTATCCATGGCACATGCATCCCAACACAGCAGCCATACCCAGATGTCTGGAAGGGTACCACATAGGCAGATGTCCAGGGGTTCTCATAGGAGCACTGCTGCTCATCATGCCACTGGCAGATGTGCCACAGGTCTGACAACGTCGTGCATGTTTCAGGCTGTCATGGAGGCACAGGCACCTATGGAACGGTACACCAGACAGGGACTAAGGGCACAGAGGGCCCATAACACCACCGTCATTGACAGTATCCATGACCTAGCAGGTGCCATCTGTCATTACACCAAGGTCACTGATAGATGCTGGGGAGAGACATTAGATATCCTCCGCAATGTCATGTCCATGTGTCAGGACAGTGCGGGACAGTTGAGACGTCGATGTGGACGTATGCCAGCAACATCAGCAGCTGGCAGTCGCTGCAGACGTCCCTCAAGCCACAGCCGCTCCCGTAGTGCCAGTACCAGCCCCAGCAATGTTGGGGGTGGGCTGTTCATAGAATGTCCTAGAAAACCACGTGCACGTGGCTCTGGACAGTCCCAGCAGGGACCTGTGTCCAATGTACACCCATCCACCTCTGGGGATAGTACCCAGTCTGGCTTAGTACCTGATAGTAACACAAACCCTCGCACGTACAGCTTGCCCGGCCCAATCCAAGTACAGAAAACACACCAGGGGCCAGCAAAAACAGTTCCAAATCGCTTTATTAGCAAACGAGATGGTGCATAAAATACACCAAAATAAATCTAAAGTCCTCAGACTAGTTTCGGTCCATACCTTCTTCAGTGAGGAGTGACATAAAAACCATTCACCAGTAAAATTACAGCATATATATAGGATGCAATAGCCAATGAAAAACGTGGTACCTTCCAGATAATGCATAGAAGTGATAACTTATGTTATAATAGTGGCGCTGAAAAGCAGCATGTTTCTAAGTTTACCCTATGCATCATAAATAAATGGTGACCTGTAGAAAATGCTCATAAGCAATAAGTACATAATGAAGATAATGAATAACAATTATTTGACTCATCATTACCAGTCCTAAACATGACCTGAACAAACACAGCAATCTATCACAACTGTGATAGATATGTAATGTATAATACAATAAATAAAGGACTGTGCTAGACTATGCAATGATGATACCTTGTTGTGCATGTCAAAAGTGTATCTAAATCTCTATATTTACTTATAGATGGTCATTGAGCCCAGGTGGAAATAAAGCCCCTAAATGTACTATCCAGTATTTTTCTTTGTGGCTTAGAATGCTCTGCCAACCGAGCTGGTTATGTCTGTTTCCCTGAATCTTATCAATAATCATGAACATGAATTTGGCTGATTTATGTTTAATAGAATGTTGGTATAGAGCATTGGTGGGTTTATGGTTACGAATATCACTACGATGTTCACCTATTCTGATTCTCAAAGAACGTGAGGTTTTGCCAACATAGAAAGCTTGACAATGACATGTGGCCAAATAAATAACCCAACTTGATGAACAATTACCAAAAACACGAGCATCAAATACTTTGCTGGTATTAGCACTTGTAAATTGTTTGAATTTGTTGACTTGGCTACACGAGGTACAATGGCCACAGGGGAAAGTTCCCAACAATTCATCCCCTGAAATGGTAAGTTGTCTGTAGTTGGCACCCCACTGTCCTGATGTTTGTAGTGAGAAAATAATGTGCCTAAAGTTTTGCCCCTACGATAAGAAATGGAACAAAAATTGCCCAAAATATGATGGAGATGATCATTAGCTTGCAGAATATTCCAATGGTTATTAAGTATATTCCTGACCAGTTGGTGATTTTTACCAAAAGTGGTGATGAATCTAATGTTCATCTTGTGTACGATCTTTCTTTTCTTTATATTGTAACAATTCCTGTCTGTTTTGTTGGTCCGTCCAGATCCTGGCTGTAAGTATGTCTGAACTCGAATAACCTCTGTCTAAAAATCTCAAATTCAAATCTTGTTTTGCCTCCTCATAATCCACTTGTGAAGAGTTAATACGTTTGATACGTAAATATTGAGATTTAGGAATGTTGCGGATGGTGTGGCGTGGATGCATACTAGAAGAATGGAGTAATGAATTAAATTGTGGATATTTTCTATGTATCTTAGTATTTAAGGTGTTATCTTGATTCTGATAAATAGTAACATCCAAGAAGTCAATGACCGACCTATGGTATGTTATAGAAAATTCAATACACCATATGTTGTTATTCAGGTGTTCCACGAATTCCAGCAGATAGTCAACATCAGCACGCCACACCATCCAGCAATCGTCCAAGTAACGCCTCCAAATGTCCATCTCAACTAAGTAAATATTATGTAAGGGATTGTAAATAAGACATTCTTCCAAATATGCCATAAATAAGTCGGCATATATTGGGGCAAAGGAGGCTCCCATGGCTGTGCCTCTCAATTGCCAATAACAATCACCTTGAAAATAAAAGACATTTTTATTGAGAACCTGCTCAGACATACATATTAATAAGGTGTTGAATCCTGGTGGGTATAAATCAGCTTTTTTAAGCCAGAAATCCAAAGCCTGAAGACCAGCCCAATGAGGTATGCTGGTGTACAGGGATTTTACATCTAAAGTGCACATAAGCCAATCTGAATCCAATTGGGTGTCAGCAATGATGTTGAGAAATTCCGTGGTGTCCTGTATGCGAGCTCTGACCAAAGTCAACAATGGCTTCAGATATTGTGTTAAAAATGCAGATAAAGGTTCCGTTAGTGATCCATGGCCAGACACTATAGGCCTGCCTGGCGGGTGGGTAATAGATTTGTGAATTTTCGGCAACAAGTATAAAATCTGTTTATGAGGGTCACTAACCTGTAAATGTTGAACCGTCTTTTGTGTAATGATCCCTTCCTGCAATGCCTCATTAAGGAACTGATCAATATCCTGTTTAAATCTGGTAGTTGGATCTATCCCCATATGCATATAACAGTTGGAATCCGACAGTTGTGTAAGGCCCTCCTGTACATAATAATCTGTGTTTAAAATAACCACAGCTCCTCCTTTGTCAGCTTGAAGAATGACAATTTTATGGTTTGATCTAAGTTCAGATAATGCCTTTCTCTCCTGAGGAGTAATGTTATCAGGGGCTATGTTAGTGTCATAATGAGGAAAATGTAGATCCTTAAGTACGGCTTGCTGAAAAATACCCACATGTTTGTTCATGGGGGGTTGAAAGGTCGATTTTTTAAATGTAAAATCAGTAGATCTATGAGAAGAGGAATTATCCTGGTCAGAGAAAAAGATACGTAAATTAAGTTTTCTGCAGAATTCCATAACATCAACAGACACTGAATAATGGTCAGAAAAAAAGCTAGGGACAAAACCCATACCTTTATTTAGAATACTATGTTGATCTTGTGTAAGTACATGATCTGACAGGTTCAAAACATTTTCAGATGGTTCCATTACTGATTCAATAGTGCCTGAACTAATCCTGGCATTGAGTCTGTGCTTATTTCTGTTCTTGTGTTTCCTCCCCCCTCTGGATTTCCTACCATGCCTAAAGGGAACTGAGGTTGACTTTTCTTTTTGAATGGTGAATGTGTCATCATGCCCCCCTCGCTGTCGGTGTAGGATGACTCCTCTCCTGAAGTGCTGGTATAACTCTGGTCACTATGTTTTAAAATTGACCTTGGTCTCTTCCTAGACCTACCCCTGATCATACTTGATCCAGTATCCTGGAATCTCACAGTCCTTTGTATTTGAAAGGGCTGACCCCTCTCATAATCCGTGACATCCCTGGTAAATTTTTTGATTTTTCTGTCCTTTACCATTTTGTCATAGGTTGTCAATTCCTTGGACAGCCTGTCAATACATTGGGGATAAGTGGAATTAAGCTTGTATTTTTGGCATTCCACACTCAATTCTTTAACTTCAGACACCAAGGAATCCACTGTTCTCTCATAATAAGATGTTAAAATTTTAACAAATACCATAGATCCCATTCTTAACGCCTCGTCCCATTCCTCTGTCAGCCTCTGTTCAGATCTGCCAACGAGTGGGCGAAGTTTAATACGGAGACCCCTAGGTGCCAAATTTTTATGTGAGTAAGCCTTGAAAAGTCTAAAATGCCAAATATTGGCTCTAAGGCCCTTAAGACCCTTTTCCAAGTTGTGGAATGCCACTTCACAGCCCCCACCACTGTTGGGGTTAGTTGTGTTTAGGTTGTTGCTTGGGGTATGTTCTAAGCCAAATATGGCAATATCCTCCCTATCAGCACACAACCCATCAAGTATCTGATCCAAATCCATGTTAAAAAACAATTGGTATTGGAAGGCTGTTCAAGGAAGAGATCCTATTCCCCTTCAATTGTGTATATACCAAGATCAAGAAGATCACAGACAGTAGGGGTCAGAGTGACCAAAGACCAATGTCACCAAACAGACAATGATATACAAAATGTTAAATCAAGTACAATATTACAGCCTGTATAATGAATATATACCAGACACCAGAGATACAATGGCTGTAAGCAGGTCCAAAAATATCAATATTTTGACACAAAATATGAAATGACTAATATCCGATTCATATAAACAACGAGCGGATACTTAGTACCTGATAGTGTCAGTAGCACCCCTGCCAGGCACAAGTACCATATCCATGCCCAGAGACGGTGATCTGTAAAGCCTCACAGGTACAGTCTGTGGCTGTCCCACACATACCCATATATGGCAGCCACATGGTGGAACTGTGTGCATGTAGACACACACACATACTCCAGACACCTAGGGCTAACACATACCCACACACATTACAACAACATTTGCCCATTCCAGTATTCTTGCCCCTCACACACACACACACATACATGGCTCACTGTAGGCCTCTGGCAAACCAACAACACACCCTGTGCATATGATGAAACCTGTGCCGCCTCCTGTCATGTGTAACATCGATGCAGGAACAGGCTACCATGGTGCTGATGCACAAGGTGTCTATATAGCAGTATAGCAATGTTAGCATGTTGTCAGCTGTAGAGTGTAATGATATGCTTGAAGGTGTAGCTGAGCAGGCATGATGCATTAAAGCTATGATTGTCATTGTAGTGTTATTTACACCAGTGATGGTTCCAGTTGAGTATTGTCCGGCCACGTGCCACTTGGCTGATGTGTGCAGTATTGGCATCATGTATTAGAGATTGGACAGTATGTGTGAGATGTGTGTAGCACAGATTTGTAGGTGTACAGTTGTGAACATGGTGGAGATGCACTGTCTGCATGTATGTGCATAGTGGACACATGACCAGGGTGACATGCTCTGTATTACACAGTAACACTCCATAGTTTCTATTGCTGGCCAGTATGCATTGTACTACACACATTCCGGAACCTGACTACACATGTGTGTATGACATGGTTTGACACTGTGCTGTGGGTAATACTGTTACTATCTGTCTTTGTTTTGCATTCTGGTGGTATACATCACTTCAACAGCCTGACCATAACCAGTTGTTAGATGATGTCTTGACAACCGACACACAGATGTAGGACACACAGCAACATTTGGATCCTTCAGGTACTATACAATGCCAGTAACCACTGGTATTCACCTGCACCCATTACTGAGACCACTCCTATTTGGCATATAGCTCTCTTAGGTACAAGCAGTCACAGTAGGGATATGTCCGTCCACGTCTGGTAATGCATACTGTGGCCTATAGTGCATTCTCCAGGTGACACACACATCCTTCACAAGGGTATCATACAGACAGATGCCTGTTGTCAAACCCATGCTGTAAAGCTATAAGTCAAACTAAGCATAGTCATCCACCTTTTAGGAACATATTATCCCCACAGTACCACATAGGTAGTAGCCACCAACATAATGAACAGGTACCGATGTGTACATGCAACCAAGTGTTATGTCATCTCTCCTTTGTTAATCACATTTCCAAAGGTATTTTGGAATCCCTTGGTGGATCACATAAGCAATAAGGGGTCTGCATGCATATCCACAATTTGTTCCACACCTGTTATGAATAGTCATCATGGATAGACTTTGCTGCGTTTGAACAGGTCTGACATATACCTCGGCCATAGACCCTCACTCACACATTCCAATAGGAATTGTAATGACTTTGTGTGACACAGATGACCTAGGCCAGGGATCACTGCAGTGGCTGGCCTTGTCACAAGCATACAGATGTGACCTAAGGTCTGGGAAGCAGCAGCACTGTCTGGCAAGGATGACAGCTGTGTTCTTGGAGAAAGCAGGGTTCCTACACATGCAATCATTGAGGTAACATGTACAGATATGTATTTGACAAACAGCTAGCTCACATGTGCAATGTATAGTGATATGTCATACAGTGGTAAAAGCAAAACCCACAACACATTGACCAACAGTGTCACACACATACAGCACACACACTCACCAAGTGCAGGATTCAAACCCCTACCTAACTACTTCATGATACTAGAGGAGTACGCATTAACACGACGCGCTATGCATATTACTGTGAGTTCTCTTTTCCACAGGTATATTTGTAGGATGCTGACATCATCAGACTTGAAAAAGGTTAGATTACCACTTTTGAGGTGTTTCACTACTCTCCTAAAAGGTTGTTCCTTTCCAAGGGGAACACACACACAGTTGCCTGGTGCAGGATTCAAACCCCTACCTAACTACTTCATGATACTAGAGGAGTACGCATTAACACGACGCGCTATACAGATTACTGGGAGTTTTCTTTTCCACAGGTATATTTGTAGGATGCTGACATCATCAGACTTGACAAAGGTTAGATTACCACTTTTGAGGTGTTTCACTACTCTCCTAAAAGGTTGTTCCTTTCCAAGGGGAACACACACACAGTTGCCCGGTGCAGGATTCAAACCCCTACCTAACTACCTCATGATACTAGAGGAGTATGCATTAACACAACGTGCTATACATATTACTGGGAGTTTTCTTTTCCACAGGTATATTTATAGGATGGTGACATCATCAGACTATATGAAGTGTGTTACATTAGGTGACATTAGATGACCTATATTGAAGGAATGTCTAAAAACTTTGGCCATGTGATCATCAAAGGTGAGTTTACTATCTACCTGTGTCCCCAGGGCCATAATGACTTTCTCCGTACATGCTGGATTACCACCTATGTGGTAATTTGTGTGCACTTTGTATTACCCAAAGGGGATGACTATGCATTCTTTGCCATTCAGCTTGAGGGCATTGTTTTGACACCAGGTATCTGTCTGTGTAAGACACTTCTGGAGGATGTCTGTGTCAGCTGTACAGTCAATTATGGACCACAGTTTCCAGTCATCTGCAGATCTGTTCAGCCTTATACCTGCCGTGCTTGCCTGTACCTCTGAGCAGTATTGACTGAATAGGTGGGGTCCCAGGACCAAGACCTATGTGATGCCATTTGTGACTGGCTTAGAGTTGGACATGACACCCGCAACTATGAACATGTGTGTTTGATCTGTGAGCCACTTGGCCACCCATCCTGTGACATAGCTGTTCTTGTTCAAGCTGGTACACTTGTCCATAATGACGGAGTGGGGAATGGTGTGGTAAGCCCTTAGTGAGGTCCAGGTGGGCTTTGTGGACTACTTTCACCTCCATCTATGTCCATGGTGACTGTTTTAAATAAGTCAACTAGGTTTGGGAGCCAGGCTCTGCCTTTAACAAGGCGAAGTTGTTTATAGTCCAGTGTCCGGAGATCTCCAATGTCTCAGTGTATGGGTTCCATGACGATTTGCTCAATAGCTCTGTAGACCAGGCTGAGTACACATGTTGGGCAATGGTTTCCAGGTTCTGTTTTGGCACACCCTTTGTGGAGCTGGATGACTGTTAGTGTATGCCATTCTTTGGGTACATAGCCTTTGATACGCTTGAGTCTGGACAGTGAATGTAGGTGAGGGTGTAGTTCCTTGTGGGTCTAGTGTAAGACGCAGCCTGGGACAACTTACAGTCACATTGATGCTATGTTCTTAGCTTTGGTGAGGGCTGTCTTTACCTGCATGTCCATGACGTCTGTGTCTCTGCATCCTTCTTTGATAGACACAGGTCCTTTTGGGGGTGATGGGGGGAGTTTACACTGCACTTGTCCCCCTGGGTGTGGGCAATGAAAGTTGGTTTGGTGTATGTCATTACTTTTTTCAGTAGCTGACAGCATATTTGGAAGTTGACACTTACATGTCTGATATAGCTACCGAAGGCTTTGTGGTTGTTATTCTTACATTCCTTGGCAATTTGTCTTTAGAAACTGTCCTTGGATTATTTTATGAGCGATCATTGTTTCATCCTAATAATGATCAGTGATGCCTTTCCTTTAGTGAAGTTGGCTCTATCAGGTATTAGTTTCCTCCTTCTGTTGTCTAGCTTATTTCTGGGCAACGACCATCAGATTGTTTTCTTAGTTTTGGAGGAGTGCATCTTGGTTTTATTTGTGATGTCTCGATCCATGCATCCCTGTAGATGCTCATAGGATGCACTTGTAAATGATTTGGCAGATTGTATACCATTATCCTATAGCAAGAGGGCTTTGGAACTTTCCACTTTGGTCTTGGGAAGTGTGCAGCTTGCTTTTGAAAATGTCTTCACAGTGGTTTCTTTGACTGGGTGTGGGGGCGGGATGTGGATGTCCAGTGTGATTACTTAATGATCTGATATTACCAGCGAGGGGTTTATCTCTGTTGTGGAACACTGGTACCCCATGTTGGTGATGATCATGTCCAGTATGTTGTCACCTCTAGTGGGCGTGCTGACCAGCTGTTCCAGGGTGTTAGAGTTTCTTAACTCTAGGACACACTGGGCAAAGGACGTTGTATACGAGTAATTCACCCACTCAATGTTTGGGTAGTTGTAATCTCCTCATATACACTGGTGTTTGATAGGACCTTTATATTTGCCATTGTTCTCCAGAATACTGAGTGAGGTTTCTGAGACAAGGTACATAGGTTCATAGGTTCATACTAGGCTATCTGCCCGAGGGCATTTACAAGCCTAGCTCATCGTTTTGTGGCTTATGCCACCCCTTTAGTATGGGGAACTATACCCATTATTTTGCTGTGCCTCTGTCGAGCAGTGAGGTAATCCCTGGGGTATATCTGCGATCTCCCATCCATTGGTCAAGATTTCTCTTGAACAAGGCCAGCGAGGTGCTCTGCCTCACATATACCGGGATTTTGTTCCACAGCATAGGGAGTCTTTGGGTGATGAATCTATCCCTCCAGCACATCCTATTAATAGCCGTGTCGAGGTTTAAGTCTCCCGCCCTTGTGGCTCTGATGGATCTAGATTTTTGAGGTGAAGCATATTCATCAAATCTGGGTTTGACATGGCCTTGTATGTTAGGCAAAGGTCACCTCTGAGCAATGTAAGGCGACTGAATAGAGCTGGAGTTCTTTCAGTCGGGCAGCATAGGACAGATTTTGAGACCCTTTATCCTTTTGGTGA
The DNA here is from genome assembly GCF_019279795.1 of Protopterus annectens. Classification (NCBI taxonomy): domain Eukaryota; kingdom Metazoa; phylum Chordata; order Ceratodontiformes; family Protopteridae; genus Protopterus; species Protopterus annectens. The sequence goes on along the minus strand of NC_056732.1, from coordinate 850,545,657 downwards.
GGAACTTTTGTGGCCTCCAACTGCTGCAAGTGTCGGGTCAGATACATTCTGAATGGGGCATTGTACTCAATCATTGGTCTGATGAGTGATGAGTAAAGGGAGACTATGACCTCCCTTGATCTAGATGAGAATCCCTTCATGATAAGGTGGGCAATGTAGAAGGTCTTCCTAACTACTTTAGCTACATGGGTGTCGAATGACAGACTACTATCAACCTGGGTCCCCAGGTCCCTGATAACTTCTTCTGTGCTCAGTGGATTGCCACCTATTTGGTAGCTAGGGGTAACCTTGTTTTTCCCGAAGGGTATGACTATGCATGTTTTGGCATTTAACTTTAGGCCATGGCTCTGGCACCAGTTATCCGTTTCTGTGAGACCCTTCTGAAGGATATCTGTGTCAGATGTGTTTACTATGGCGCCAGTTTGCAGTCATCTGCAAACTTTGTCAGCCATAACCCTCCTGTGTTTGCTTGTTCTTCGGAAAAGTAGATGCCAAACAAGAGTGGGCCCAGAACTGAGCCCTGTGGGACACCACTTGTGACAGGCTTTGAGTCTGACATGGCGCCAGCAACTCTGACCCTGTGGGTTCTGTCACTCAGCCAGTTTGCAACCCATCTTGTGATGTATGGGTTAACATTTAAGCTGATGAGTTTTTCAATGATACCCGAGTGGGGTATTGTATCAAGGCCTTCGCCAGATCGAGGTAGGCTGTATGGACTGCCTTTCCCTCATCAATGGCTTTGGTGACTGTTTCGAAAAAGTCAACCAAGTTTAAAAGGCATGATCTGCCTTTGACAAAGCCAAACTGGGTTGGATCCAAAGTCTGCAAATTCCTATGTCTTTATTTATGAGGTCCATTATGATCCTCTCCATGGCTTTGCAGATAAGGCTTGTCAAGCTAATGGGCGGTAATTTCCAGGGTCGGTGGAGGCACCGCCTTTGTGAAGTGGGACCACAGTTGCAGTGCGCCACTCCCTGGGTACATATCCAGAGGTAAGACTTTGATTAAACAGCTGTCCTAGCTGTGGGTTTAATTCATCATTGAGTTCGTGGAGCACACAGCTGGGGACACCATCAGGTCCCATGGATGCTGTGTTTTTGCTTTGGAGAGAGCAGTTCTCACTTGCGTTGGAGATGTTTGGGGCTGCAATCGTTTGGTATAGATATCTCTCCTTTTGGGGGGGAGGGGGGGGGAGTTTGCACTGAACCTGTCAGCCAGTATGTTGGCAATGTCTGTAGGATCAGTAATCTTCACATCATTTTGAACTAGTTCTGAGCATATCTGGGAGTTTCCCCCCAGGTTTCTAACATAGCTAAAGAAGGCCTTATGATTGTCTTTTGAGTCTTTAGCTATTTTTCTCTCTACATGATCTGTAGCAGGCTACAATCTGATTGGCAGCTTTGCCCAATATTAGTTGCACTTGCATGGTCTCCAAGGCCTCATGCTGTGGCAGTAACCTGGAGGTGTGGATATCCATAATGTAAATGGCTACACCACTTCCTTTTGTATTTCACTTGTGGTCTTGGGACCAAAGGTCAGGGTGATTGTGAGTGTTTTAACGTGGATCATATCCAACAGCTGCATGTTTGACATAGCTTTGTATTTTACGCAGTGAACACCTCTGAGTAGGCGATATGCAAGGGAGTACGGATGGAGCATTTTGCGATGGTCTGTGTATGGCATGTATTTCAGGCCACTAATGCTCTTTGTGAGGTATTGCTGCTAGCTTTCCAGTTGTTGTAGTTGTCTTGTGAGGTACATAGCAACAGTGGTGTTGTGCTCTTTTATAGTTCTAGTGAGTGGTGAGTAGAGGGGAACAATGTCCTCTTTTATTCTGCATGAGACACATTTTGTGATGAGGTGAGCCACATAAGAGGGTTTCCTGACTACTGTAGGAATGTGCTTATCACAGTTGTATCCACTGTCCACCCATGACCCAGGGTCTCTTGTCCCACTTAAAGTGTGAGGTATACTACCACCTATGTTGTAGTTCTTGGCTACAGAGATTTTAACAAAGGTGATGGTAATGCACCTTTTGGCATTGAGCTACAGCCCATGGCTTGGACAACAGCCATCTGTCTCAGTGAGGCCCTTTTGTCGGATGTCCACATCTTTAGTGTTTACAATGATGGCTCCTAGTTTGCAGTCCTCTGGAAACTTAAGTAGCCACAGAACTTCCATATTAATGTTTACTTCAGGGAAGTAGATACTGCACAGCCTAGGAAGGTATCTAGTCCCATGGCTGCTGTGATACTGGCTTCGGAGAGTGTTTTATACCTGTGCAGCCGTGATGACAGCAACTTTGCAGTCTTCTGTTATAGATATGTGCTCTTTCATAGATGAGAGGGGGGTAAAGTTAACACTGATCCTATCTGCCAGGATGTTGCCAATATCAGTTGGCTCTGTACATTTAGTGCCATTCAGCTGTAACACAGAACAGATCTGAGTGTAACCATGACATGGACCTGTCTGTTGGGCAGATATCTCCTACTTAGACAGTATGCAACAGAGTACAGCTTGGGATACTTTCATTCTTGTTGCATGGGGCAACTATTTGAGGCCTGTAATCCTCTTGTTAAGGTTCTTCATTGGTCTTTCTAGTTGCTGAACGTGCCTAGTCAGATTCCTCGCAAGTGTGTTGTGGTAGTCTCTGACAGGTCTGATGACTGCTGAGTAGTGGCAACCTCCTTTGACCTACATGCACAGACCTTGGCAGTTTGTGTGTACACACAGCAGGATTTTCAGACCACTTTGTGAATGTGTTTCTGGAAGTAGAGATGACTATACACATTTGTCCATAGATCCCTTATTATCACATCCGTATTTAGCCTGTGTGTGTGAGCATGCCCAGTATGACCTTTCAGTGTCTTCCTGCCTGACATTTGATTCGTTTATTTGTGTGTGAGCATGCCCAGTATGACCTTTCAGTGTGATGCTGAATGAAATCCACTACATTTGTTGGAGTATATGAGCACGCACAGTATACACATTTATACTATATGTGTATGGTAAATCAAGGTATATTTTTACAGCAGGGCTCACCTTTGTGCCATAGATCAACAGGGATCATGCTGTGCCTGCAGGGTTCCATGAGACACTTTGCATAGACCTATCAACATTTCTACATACAGGGGGGACAGCTATTCTTTGTACATTTCTACCCGTGGGTACACGGGATTGTTACTGTGGGTGTACATAGGATGTGGGTTTCACCTGACACTTATACACATTTGCTGTGCCTGCACTGCTATGTTCAGGACACCATTACAGTCTGTACTATTGCCTATCATACTGGCTTGAGGCATACTAGTGTACTACAGATCTTAGCATCCATTGCCACATAAATTAGCTTGCGACTTCATAGCCTACACAACCCACATCACAACGCCTGGCCTGATGTTCTCTGTCTGCATAGGCGTGTGGGTGAGGTTATCCATTTTCCTAATTAGGGGCATGATGCAGCATTGCTTTGTGTGTGCATTAGTGTACAATTGTCCTGCTGTGTCTATACCACTGTAATGCTATCGTGGCTTAGTGGTTCAGGACTGTGAATATAGTGGACAGTATCCTGGGTTCAAGCCCTGTCGCTGCTTTTTATTTTCATGCTAGCCAGACCAGACTGCTTAAGGAACAGTAAAGCAGATATGAGCATGTTTCACTGACTTTGCTCAACTTTGGCCGACCTTGACCAACATTGTACGAGCAATTTTGTTTACATATACTAGATATTGGTAAAAGCTGCTTAGCACTGCTTTATATTGCTTAAAACATGGCAATCATGCCTCAGGTGGTGCTGCAGGGCTGCCTATGTCGGATGCGCAAGATGTCAAGTTAGGTATCCCTTTTATTTTATGTGCGAGTCAGTGAGAGGTATCATTTCCAGGGTTCCTACTGAGCTAGTGTATGTGCTATGCGTTGCCTCTTTGCCAAGGACAAGACATACTGGGCATGCCTCCTTCTGCCTACTGGGGCAGGCTCAGGTTGTTCCTCCTCTGAGTCACGCTGTGCCTGTGCAGGCCTTGGCAATGGTGGGGGGCTGTTTGGCCCTGCCCCATGCTGTTCCTGCTGCAGTTGTTTTTTCAGGATCATATTGTGTAGCATGGCACATACCATAACAATTTGGGTACATGTAGTTGGTGAGTACTGCAAGGCTCCACCAGATGTGTCCAGGCACCGGAACCGTGACTTGAGCATTCCAAACACATGCTCGATTACATTTCATGTTTGTGCGTGTGCCTCATTATGGAGTTCTTGTTCAGGTGTGTGTGCATTTCTGATGGGTGTCATCAGCCACGGCTCCAGTGCGTATCCAGCATTCCCCACTAGGTGACCGTCAGGGATGTCCCCATTTGCAAATGTCTGGTACAGCTGCCAGATATGGGAATCGTGGTAGCTTCCAGGGCAGCCAGCACACACATTCAGGGCATCGCACACGTCCTGGCAGTTGATGGAGTGGAAGCTGTTGCGGTTGATGTAGGCCCTACCCCACTCACCAGCTGGTGCTTTGATGTATATGTGCGTGCAGTCAATTGCACCTACTACCTCAGGGTATTCCACTATTTGCTGGAAGAGACTCATATTGCTGGCCAATACCTCATGGGAATTGGGGAAATATACATGATCACCGACATGTGCTGACATGGCATTCAGGAACTGGTGCAGTACCCTTGATGCTGATGCCTGTGAGATCCCCATCATATCACCAGTTGGTCTCTGGAAAGTAACTGTTGCTAGTATTCTTAGGCCAACACATACCTTGGTTTCCACTGGGATGGGTTCCCCTCTGTTGGTTCTGTGTGTGAGGCATGGCCTGCACAAGTCAACAATTTGCTGCAGGAGCTCTCTGTCCACTCTATAGCACTCCACTATCTCCAGCTCATGTAGCCCCTGGTAGGTTACCCTGGGTCTGTACACTCTTCTCCGTCTCCTCACTGTGGGTTGCTCAGCAACATTCACAATGGCACCACCCTCAGCATCTTGCACATGTTGTCTTATAACAGCAATGGCATCCCCTAACATTTTTATGTCTCAGTTTAAGCTTAAGTTTTCACTTCTCTTTGTTGACTGCAGTGTTGCAGTGTTTCTGAGAAAAACGTGGGGGAATGTTGTTTGCAGAGTTTTAGGTGCTGGGCTGGGCTAGTGTACTGCTTTTGTAATTGGCTGATTCTGATTGATTTCACCTGGCAGCTCTGGTAGTTCTCCTTGGTTAACTTCCTACTACTTCCTTTCCTTCCTTTTCCCATTTCTGTTTCCACAGGGGGCAGTGCCGCGCAAACACGTGCACACATGCGCACACAGGCTTACACAGGCTTAGGTGGGTGCACATTCGTGTATACTAGCTTAGACGTGTATACTAGCTTAGATGGCCTAACACAGGCGCACACAGCCTTAGACGGGTTTACACGCGCGCACACAGTGTAAGCAGCTTTGCAAGAAACTTTAGTGATAGCCATGGCGTACACCTTCAGTTTCTTGATTTCAGTTTAGACAACTGTAGACACACTTCTTTTAGTCCTGAGTAACTCACAGCAAACACATGCCACTCTGCTCTAATAAGCTTACAGTCTTTTTGATACATACCCCCTCATGATGTCACCCATCTTCTACTCTGTTACTCCCCTTTTCCTACTGTTACACTCTAGGACATGGTTCACATAGCAGAAAATATTGGGATTCACTATCCTTATCCTCATTTGCATAGGATTGCCTACTAATGCTTGGTTACATCTCTCAGACTGAGCTTCCCCCCTTAGCAACCTCTACTCAGTAGCCATGTTGTCTTCAGCCTGCCATTCACTTGCATGGCAGATTAATATTTTGAATAAAATCCCTATTTGTGGCTTTTATTTTTTGTTTTTCTGTTTTTTAGAGCGCAGCACGTTTGAGCAACGCTGCGCTACGCTTAAACATCGGAGATCAAGGTAAAAAAAAAATTATTTTTTTTATTTTGCAATGGAAAAAAATGCCAATGGCAGTATATTTGGCCATTGGCATGCTTCCTCAACTGGATGCATCCTTTATTTGGAGCTGTCATGGCTCCGTTTTGCTATTTGCAGAACGGTACTCATTTGCCAACTGAGTACATTTCTGCAAATAACACTACTCTTACTTGGACAGGTTAGTGTTTCCTGGATCGCAAATTTACCTCATTTGCATAGCTTTCAGCAGCAAATGAGGTAATTTGCATAACCTAACATTGTCCGTGTAAGAGTCATTTTAGGAGCTCTCTTGCACATCCCTGCCGGCTGTTCTTGGATCGCTCGGCAGACACGTTGGCTGCATGGAGTCTTACTCTAGTTTTAGACTCCGTGCAAGCCTTCGTGAATCCGGCCCAGTGTACTGCTGCTACAAATAATTCCTTACTGACACAGGGGGCACCTGGACTGCTATACAATAACATTTCAATGATAATTACATTAAGCTGGTAATTTGCTTCAAGGACAAAATAACCAATTTATTACTGAACAGGTTGATGGAGAAAATAACCAATTCACCAGTGAATAGTTTCATGGAAAATATAACAAATCCACTACTGAACAGGTTGATATCTTAAAAATACTCAGTAGTTAAGGCATGTTGCTTTCTTCTTCATGTAATGGTACTGCAATAAGTTTACTGCTCATAAATACAGAAGCTTAATACCAGAGTACATGCAAATCCCCTGTCACATCCTTGTCTTGCTAATTTAAACCAAAATGCTTCTTGCGCATGCCCTGAAATACAGAAATTAAAATAAAAGGACTCCATAACCCTAAAACCGACTTGCTTTTAGTTAATAAACCATCTTCTGTTCTGCAACAATATGCCTGCTTAATAATGATCCTGATCTAACATGTAGTATGAATTTGCAGTGCTTTCTGAACTTGTTGACAACCACATAGGTTCATAGAGTAGTACTAGGCTAATTGCTCTTGTGAGCCATTTTAAGCCTAGCCAGTTACCCCATGTGAGAATCAAACCCTGCACCTTGTGTTTGTAAGGTAAACACCTTAACCATTATGCCAACCTCCCACCTGTCATGCAACATCATGCAACCATGGCAAGGGCAGCTACAATCGGACTGTGTGTTACAATGAAAACTTTAAAAACAATTAATTTGACAGGTCACAAAACTAGTCATCAAAATTAAAAGTTATAGTAAAACTATGTATTTTCATATTTCTCAGATAAGGTGACTTTTCGCACCGATCCATCGTTCTCTGCAACATAGGTGTGGAACTCCAGACAAGAAGCATTCTTAAACTTGTACTTTGTAAGAAGAAATTCTCTGACAGAATCAACAGTCTATTTCTTTCTTTTGTCCACTGTGCATTGATCAAGGAAAATGTTCTTTCAATGTTGGCGCTGTGCCCCGGAATGCAAAAGAAAAATTTGCAGATTTTAAGCAGCTCTGAATAAGTGGCTTCATTTGCACAGCTTTGAAAATATGAACACCACTGTTCATGAAGGAGACTGTCAAAAAACTTGTCATCTTTCTGTCCTACGAATGATTTCAGGTTGCAGTACTGGTCAAACAGCTGTACATTGTCTACAGCAATACCCTTTTCACTCGTATACTGTATGCATGGCAACAGATCATCAAACATACTTTCACTTTGTTTAAAAACATCCAACGAAAGCATTGAAATTCATTGAAGGGTGTTATCCACTTTTCCAGATAATCAGTGCACCCTTGGTACACGGACTGAACTTCTGTCATGAATGTCTTGCATTCTTCATCTCCACCGTCTTCACACGCTTTTTTTTTCAGAAGTTCTCACTTTCAGGAAGATAAAAATTTCTCTCTGTCTGCTTTGCAGGTTACTTTGTCGACTGTAAGATGCTACAAACTTCCAACACCAATGTTTCTTCCCTTTCAATAGCTGCAATTTTCACCTGAAATACTGACATCAGTGAATGCAAAAACCACAAATATACTTTTGAAAAACTGTTCTTGAGAAAAAAATTCTTTATCAGCACTGGTGGCTGATTTATGCTTTGAAAGTATGCTTTCAGTGTGGGGAAATAACTGCAACAGCCTCTCAATTGCTTGAAATCTGGTTTTGTTGTGGTATAGTAACTGCTGATAGTTAACATCAGTGAATTCACAGAAATCTTTTAGAGCTTCCGTACGAACAGTACCCACAGAAAAATACTTGAACAACTTCAGCACAATTGCTTCAACATCAACTGCCATTAAATCTGCAGCATGTCTAGTACAGTTGTGAAGAACATGGGCTGGACATCCAAGGCCCACCAATCGTTTCTTAAGGCTCGTTTTCAACTGTGAAAAAACGTTATTGCCTTTTTTCCTGTTGATGTCCCCAAAGTTCACATTTGCATTGTTTCCAGCAACCGCAACCGCAACGCATTTTGACTACGGACTGTATTTCTCAAGGGTTTCCAGCAGGTAACTGCATACCATTTCAGACGCTTCATTTGGCATGCTGTCCAGTGCACATAATGTAATCTGAGTTCCACCAGCTTTACAATTAAAATACTGAATGATTATTGGGAATAATTTCTCTACACCATGGTTACTGGCATCTGTTGCAGTTCCAAAGCAGTTCATGCCATTTAATGACTTTACTACTTCCATAACAGTGTGAGGACCAATGACATTGTTTATAATTGCCGCCGTTTTTGTCCTGGCGCATGTAATATTTTTTAGCAGTTTCGGAGTCACCAAACAGCCTACGCATAAGATCAGCAGTTCAATCCATAGATTTATATGACTGATGATGAGCAACAGTGTGAAACGCTAATGTTGCTTCAGCAGCATATGTCTTCAAAGATTCTTCCGAATGTTTCACTTGAAAAAATGACACGATTTTTGCAGACGAAGCAGATGTCTTTACTATGTTTCTGTATTTTTCACTGGTAACGTCATTCTAAATCAGTGGCACCCTTGTTTTTACAACAGACATGTAAGAATCACAAACCAAATACTTTGCTTGATTTGGTCGTCCTTCACCAATGCATGGATACATCGTTTTCATGTGGTCTGAGAATTTGCATTTCCTCTTGTTAGTGTTACTGCTGGACAACATTTTTATATAAAAGACTCCAATAAAAAGATGCAACAGGACTGTTACAGAAGTATAAAATGTTACACATAGATAGAGTCTCTGACCCTTTCTGGAAACTGCACAGCGAAGGACATTTAATCCAATATTTTCTCCCAGCCAGTCAAAGCCATGCTGTTAAGTATACGTTTATAAGACTTTAGTCAGATTTCTTGTGCTAAAAGGTTGAAAACTGTGGTCAGTATCCTGGCAAACATATGCTAATACATAAATTATAACAGAAAGCTTTAAACAATATAAATTAGAGCTTATATATAAATTATATTTACTCTGTCTTACAATTCTAGTTGATAAGCTACTAACTACTGTAGAAAAAGTTTAAAAATTAAGCTGTGCTCCATGGCAAAGGTTATGGTGAGTTCTGCCCACATCTGGCCATTACACCTGGTTATTTGGGCTACATTATCCTGACCAAACCTTTGCATGGTTAAGTAAATCTCATCATAACCCACATCCCTTCCATAATGGCCTGACACCTGTCAAGAATGCTGTCTAAGCAACACTGTGGCTGTGTTTCTAGCTTTCATTACGCAGTTTATTCAAGCTTCCTTCTAGCAAGGATGTGCTTCTTTTTGTGCTCAGGCTCACAACGCCATCATGCACCACATAGGTAGTGCTCAAATTATTTAATTTAAAGAGGCTGTAAGGTACATTATAACATTTTATATTAGTTGTATTAATAAAATCTTCCACAAATACATTAAATAATTTATACTGTAGTAGGACTTTATAAACTATGCTCAGTGAGGTCATTCATAGCTACCAACCCCCATTTTCCCAAAAATTATTTTTATTTTATTTTATTTTACATTTGTTAACCGGGAGAGTCCGACTGGATACATATCCATTTTCAGCGGAGGCCCGGGGAGAAAAGCTCCAAGTACATAACAGACATATGAACATTGTTTTTTTTTTTTTTTTTTTTTTTTTCTGGGAAATAGGGCCGTTTATTTATTATTTGCATCTCAAAATATGGAGCAAAACACTACTCTTGTAATGTCTCTTTCGTAATTTTTTTTCTTCTCTCTGTAAACTTATGGAGTTTTTTCTCCCCAGGACTCCATGGAAAATGGACACTTGCTGTCCAGTCGGACTATCCTGGCAAACAAATGTTAAATAAAATAAATAAATAGTTGCTAAAATCTTTAGCTAGAAGGCTTGCTGTATAATACATCTCAAGTATACATCATTATGAGGAACATTCCTCATTTTTAGTTTTAAAATGTCTGACATGATGACATGGGCTCTTAAAGAGTAAGTTGTACAATAATAAATAGCAGGATATGAAATTATGTTTTTAATAGAATTTATGTAAAGGAAGACTGAAAGCAATTTAAATGAGTGGAAGAGTAGTTACAAAACAATGAGAATCTAACTGCAGACTTTAATATGAACAACTACAGCAGTACAACACAGATACAACTTCAGTAGTATAAAAACGAGCAGAAACCAGTTAGCAGCAATGCTGAAATTTACATGAAATGAAAAGCAAATATTTACAAGCAATTGTTTGCAACACAAACTCTGGCAGATTTACTACAAATAGAAAATGAAATTATTTACAGCACATGCTACTGGTAGGCTTGTGTTAAACAGAGGTGGGACATAGATATAGTATAAAGTACATTAAAATAACACTTATACGCTTTGCAGTATGTAGTATAAATCTCGCACTTCAACAATACATAGTATTTACCTGATTCACATTTGTGGTAGCCACCCTTTGGTGTAGCATCTCTCTCAGTTAGTCAATACAGTGCAAAAAATAAAAGACAATATTTACATTTCTGCATTGCTTTAACATATACATTAGCCAAAGGTCAGCACTTGTACTCACCCCATCTCACTACACTCAAATGCACAGCAGTCTTGCAGAAGTAGAATTATAACATTAAATAGTAGGACTACTCATTTCACTGACAAACAGACCCCTGATCCATTACCTACCTAAAGTGGGTGATTTGGCCTTGCCAGCATCAGTAATGTTTTCATTACTGTATTGAACTGATGCATGCAAATAGAATTTGCATTCTGTCTTGTTTCATGCAAATACACATTAGTTCTGCAAAACCAGAATTATTACACCAAGGCTACAGTACCAAACATTTCATCCACAAACAGCCATCATATCAATTGCTGAACTAATGTATCTGCTTTGACCCTGCCAGGATTAAAACAAAAATGGCAATGATTCCATTAATTTACTGTGTTGCACAGAAACAGTAACTACAGGCTTGTATGACAGCTGACTTTAGCCAAATACACATTCATCTTGTAAAGTCACAACTATAACCGTAAACAGCAAGGCCAGTCAACTTACTTCATTCACAAATATCCCCCGTTACCTAACCAAAGTAGCTGCTTTTTACCCTGTCAGGATTAAAGTAGAACTAATAGTAACAATTGGGTTGCATACTTGCATTACTTTCATTTTGCTGACAGAAACATTAGTCACAGCTTGTGTGTGCCAGGCTCAGCCAAATACACATTTCATTTTATTTATTTTACTTTTGTTTACCCAGGTTTCTGCAACTGTCTTTAGTTGGAAAAATAACTTTTCAGCATAGGTCCAGGGAAAAGTGTTCCAACAAATTAAAAACATTTTTAATAAACATTCACTATATACATGAACAGATATGAAATAACATGAATTAAGAATTACTCAAACTTGCTAATTATTTTAGAGTCATCTTCATGACTTCATACATTTGGACAGAAAAGTATTACAGTTTTGCAAATCTGGAATTAACAACAGTAGTAAACAGCAGGGGCAGTTGTTTCTTTCACACACAGCTCCAATCTCTACTGCCTACCCCACCTACAGTATCTTATTTGATCTTGCAATATTAAAAACAAAAACAGCAACAAAAAGACCACACTGTCATCAAGGTAAGTATTCTTTTTTTTTCACATAAACAATACTCAAGAGTTCAGAGCTTGTGGTCAATCTTACTTCACTCAAATGAACGTTACTCTTGCAAAGCAAGCCAGAACTGCAGTCTTTCCATTCACACAGACATTGCTTCCATCCCAGATGCCTACCCAGGGAATTTGCTTTGAGCCTACAAGGTTTAAACTAATGAAAATAAAAGACCACAGTTACAATACTGTACTTCTTTCACATCACATAGCTAGGAACTCGATTCAAGTGTTGCAGTGTTTCTGAGAAAAACGTGGGGAATGTTGTTTGCAGAGTTTTAGGTGCTGGGCTGGGCTAGTGTACTGCTTTTGTAATTGGCTGATTCTGATTGATTTCACCTGGCAGCTTACTACTTCCTTTCTGTTTCCACAGGGGCAGTGCACACATGCACACACAGGCTTAGGTGGGTGCACATTCGTATACTAGCTTAGACGTATACTAGCTTAGATGGCCTAACAGTATTATCACAGCCTATACGGTGTAAGCAGCTTTGCAAGAAACTTTAGTGATAGCCATGGCGTACACCTTCAGTTTCTTGATTTCAGTTTAGACAACTGTAGACACACTTCTTTTAGTCCTGAGTAACTCACAGCAAACACATGCCACTCTGCTCCAATAAGCTTACAGTCTTTTTGATACATACCCCCTCATGATGTCACCCATCTTCTACTCTGTTACTACCCTTTTCGTACTCTTACACTCTAGGACATGGTTCACATAGCAGAAAATATTGGGATTCACTATCCTTATCCTCATTTCCATAGGATTGCCTACTAATGCTTGGTTACATCTCTCAGACTGAGCTTCCCCCCTTAGCAACCTCTACTCAGTAGCCATGTTGTCTTCAGCCTGCCATTCACTTGCATGGCAGATTAATATTTTGAATAAAATCCCTATTTGTGGCTTTTATTTTTTGTTTTTCTGTTTTTAGAGCGCAGCATCGTTTGAGCAACGCTGCCACGCCAAACATCAGAGATCGAGATAAAAAAAAAATTTTTTTTTTATTTTGCAATGGAAAAAAATGCCAATGGCCGTATATTTGGCCACTGGCATGCTTCCTCAACTGGATGCATCCTTTATTTGGAGCTGTCATGGTTCCGTTTTGCTATTTGCAGAACGGTACTTGCCAACTGAGTACATTCTTACTTGGACAGGTTAGTGTTTCTGGATCGCAAATTTACCTCATTTGGCTTTCAGCAGCAAATGAGGTAATTTGCATCACCTAACATTGTCCGTAAGAGTCATTTTAGGAGCTCTCGCACATCCCTGCTGGCTGTTCTTGGATCGCCGGCAGACGCTGGCTGCATGGAGTCTTACTCTAGTTTTAGACTCCGTGCAAGCCTCGTGAATCTGGCCCAGTGTACCGCTGCTACAAATAATTCCTTACTGACACAGGGGGCACCTGGACTGCTATACAATAACATTTCAATGATAATTACATTAAGCTGGTAATTTGCCTCAAGGACAAAATAACCAGTTTATTACTGAACAGGTTGATGGAGAAAATAACCAATTCACCAGTGAATAGTTTCATGGAAAATATAACAAATCCACTACTGAACAGGTTCATATCTTAAAAATACTCAGTAGTTAAGGCATGTTGCTTTCTTCTTCATGTAATGGTACTGCAATAAGTTTACTGCTCATAAATACAGAAGCTTAATACCAGAGTACATGCAAATCCCCTGTCACATCCTTGTCTTGCTAATTTAAACCAAAATGCTTCTTGCGCATGCCCTGAAATATAGAAATTAAAATAAAAGGACCCCATAGCCCTAAAACCAACTTGCTTTTAGTTAATAAACCATCTTCTGTTCTGCGACAATATGCCTGCCTAATAATGATCCTGATCTAAGATGTAGTATGAATTTGCAGTGCTTTCTGAACTTGTTGACAACCACATAGGTTCATAGAGTAGTACTAGGCTAATTGCTCTTGTGAGCCATTTTAAGCCTAGCCAGTTACCCAATGTGAGAATCAAACCCTGCACCTTGTGTTTGTAAGGTAAACACCTTAACCATTATGCCAACCTCCCACCTGTCATGCAACATCATGCAACCACGGTAAGGGCAGCTACAATCGGACTGTGTGTTACAATGAAAACTTTAAAAACAATTAATTTGACAGGTCACAAAACTAGTCATCAAAATTAAAAGTTATAGTAAAACTATGTCTTTTCATATTTCTCAGATAAGGTGACTTTTCACACCGATTCATCGTTCTCTGCAACATAGGTGTGGAACTCCAGACAAGAAGCATTCTTAAACTTGTACTTTGTAAGAAGAAATTCTCTGACAGAATCAACAGTCTATTTCTTTCTTTTGTCCACTGTGCATTGATCAAGGAAAATGTTCTTTCAATGTTGGCGCCAGTGCCGAATGCAAAAGAAAAATTTGCAGATTTTAAGCAGCTCTGACTAAGTGGCTTCATTTGCACAGCTTTGAAAATATGAACACCACTTTTCATGAAGGAGACTGTCAAAAAACTTGTCATCTTTCTGTCCTACGAATGATTTCAGGTTGCAGTACTGGTCAAACAGCTGTACATTGTCTACGGCAATACCCTTTTCACTCGTATACTGTATGCATGGCAACAGATCATCAAACATACTTTCACTTTGTTTAAAAACATCCAACGAAAGCATTGAAATTCATTGAAGGGTGTTATCCACTTTCCCAGATAATCAGTACACCCTTGGTACACGGACTGAACCTCTGTCATGAATGTCTTGCATTCTTCATCTCCACCGTCTTCACATGCTTTTTTTTTCAGAAGTTCTCTCACTTTCAGGAAGATAAAAATTTCTCTCTGTCTGCTTTGCAGTTTACTTTGTCGACTGTAAGATGCTACAAACCTCCAACACCAATGTTTCTTCCCTTTCAATAGCTGCAATTTTCACCTGAAATACTGACATCAGTGAATGCAAAAACCACAAATATACTTTTGAAAACTGTTCTGAGAAAAAATTCTTTATCAGCACCGGTGGCTGATTTATGCTTTGAAAGTATGCTTTCAGTGTGGGGAAATAACTGCAACAGCCTCTCAATTGCTTGAAATCTGGTTTTGTTGTGGTATAGTAACTGCTGATAGTTAACATCAGTGAATTCACAGAAATCTTTTAGAGCTTCCGTGCATTTAACAGTACCCACAGAAAAATACTTGAACAACTTCAGCACAATTGCTTCAACATCAACTGCCATTAAATCTGCAGCATGTCTAGTACAGTTGTGAAGAACATGGGCTGGACATCCAAGGCCCACCAATCGTTTCTTAAGGCTCGTTTTCAACTGTGAAAAAACATTATTGCCTTTTTTCTTGTTGATGCCCCCAAAGTTCACATTTGCATTGTTTCCAGCAACCGCAACGCATTTTGACTACGGACTGTATTTCGAGCAGGTAATTGCATACCATTTCAGACGCTTCATTTGGCATGCTGTCCAGTGCACATAATCTAATCTGAGTTCCACCAGCTTTCCAATTAAAATACTGAATGATTATTGGGAATAATTTCTCTACACCATGGTTACTGGCATCTGTTGCAGTTCCAAAGCAGTTCATGCCATTTAATGACTTTATTACTTCCATAACAGTGTGAGGACCAATGACATTGTTTATAATTGCCTCCGTTTTTGTCCTGGCACATGTAATATTTTTTAGCAGTTTCGGAGTCACCAAACAGCCTACGCATAAGACCAGCAGTTCAATCCATAGATTTATATGACTGATGATGAGCAACAGTGTGAAACGCTAATGTTGCTTCAGCAGCATATGTCTTCAAAGATTCTTCCGAATGTTTCACTTGAAAAAATGACACGATTTTTGCAGACGAAGCAGATGTCTTTACTATGTTTCTGTATTTTTCACTGGTAACATCATTCTAAATCAGTGGCACCCTTGTTTACAACAGACATGTAAGAATCACAAACCAAATACTTTGCTTCGATTTCGGTGCGTCCTTCACCAATGCATGGATACGTCGTTTTCATGTGGTCTGAGAATTTGCATTTCCTCTTGTTAGTGTTACTGCTGGACAACATTTTTATATAAAAGACTCCAATAAAAAGATGCAACAGGACTGTTACAGAAGTATAAAATGTTACACATAGATAGAGTCTCTGACCCTTTCTGGAAACTGCACAGCGAAGGACATTTAATCCAATATTTTCTCCCAGCCAATCAAAGCCATGCTGTTAAGTATACGTTTATAAGACTTTAGTCAGATTTCTTGTGCTAAAAGGTTGAAAACTGTGGTCAGTATCCTGGCAAACATATGCTAATACATAAATTATAACAGAAAGCTTTAAACAATATAAATTAGAGCCTATATATAAATTATATTTACTCTGTCTTACAATTCTAGTTGATAAGCTACTAACTACTGTAGAAAAAGTTTATTAAGCTGTGCTCCATGGCAAAGGTTATGGTGAGTTCTGCCCACATCTGGCCATTACACCTGGTTATTTGGGCTACATTATCCTGACCAAACCTTTGCATGGTTAAGTAAATCTCATCATAACCCACATCCCTTCCATAATGGCCTGACACCTGTCAAGAATGCTGTCTAAGCAACACTGTGGCTGTGTTTCTAGCTTTCATTACGCAGTTTATTCAAGCTTCCTTCTAGCAAGGATGTGCTTCTTTTTGTGCTCAGGCTCACAACGCCATCATGCACAACATAGGTAGTGCTCAAATTATTTAATTTAAAGAGGCTGTAAGGTACATTATAACATTTTATATTAGTTGTATTAATAAAATCTTCCACAAATACATTAAATAATTTATACTGTAGTAGGACTTTATAAACTATGCTCAGTGAGGTCATTCATAGCTACCAACCCCCATTTTCCCAAAAAATGCTTCATTGCATCTCAAAATATGGAGCAAAACACTACTCTTGTAATGTCTCTTTCGTATTTTTTTCTTCTCTCTGTAAACTTATGGAGTTTTTTCTCCCCAGGACTCCATGGAAAACGGACACTTGCTGTCCAGTCGAACTATCCTGGCAAACAAATGTTAAATAAAATAAATAAATAATTGCTAAAATCTTTAGCTAGAAGGCTTGCTGTATAATACATCTCAAGTATACATCATTATGAGGAACATTCCTCATTTTTAGTTTTAAAATGTCTGACATGATGACATGGGCTCTTAAAGAGTAAGTTGTACAATAATAAATAGCAGGATATGAAATTATGTTTTTAATAGAATTTATGTAAAGGAAGACTGAAAGCAATTTAAATGAGTGGAAGAGTAGTTACAAAACAATGAGAATCTAACTGCAGACTTTAATATGAACAACTACAGCAGTACAACACAGATACAACTTCAGTAGTATAAAAACGAGCAGAAACCAGTTAGCAGCAATGCTGAAATTTACATGAAATGAAAAGCAAATATTTACAAGCAATTGTTTGCAACACAAACTCTGGCAGATTTACTACAAATAGAAAATGAAATTATTTACAGCACATGCTACGGTAGGCTTGTGTTAAACAGAGAGGTGGGACATAGATATAGTATAAAGTACATTAAAATAACACTTATACGCTTTGCATTATGTAGTATAAATCTCGCACTTCAACAATACATAGTATTTACCTGATTCACACCTGTGGTAGCCACCCTTTGGTGTAGCATCTCTCTCAGGTAGTCAATACAGTGCAAAAAATAAAAGACAATATTTACATTTCTGCATTGCTTTAACATATACATTAGCCAAAGGTCAGCACTTGTACTCACCCCATCTCACTACACTCAAATGCACAGCAGTCTTGCAGAAGCAGAATTATAACAGTAAATAGTAGGACTACTCATTTCACTGACAAACAACCCCCCCCGTACCCATTACCTACCTAAAGTGGGTGATTTGGCCTTGCCAGCATCAGTAATGTTTTCATTACTGTATTGAACTGATGCATGCAAATAGAATTTGCATTTTGTCTTGTTTCATGCAAATACACATTAGTTCTGCAAAACCAGAATTATTACACCAAGGCTACAGTACCAAACATTTCATCCACAAACAGCCATCATATCAGTTGCTGGACTAATGTATCTGCTTTGACCCTGCCAGGATTAAAACAAAAATGGCAATGATTCCATTAATTTACTGTATTGCACAGAAACAGTAACTACAGGCTTGTATGACAGCTGACTTTAGCCAAATACACATTCATCTTGTAAAGCCACAACTATAACCGTAAACAGCAAGGCCAGTCAACTTACTTCATTCACAAATATCCCCCATTACCTAACTAAAGTAGCTGCTTTTTACCCTGTCAGGATTAAAGTAGAACTAATAGTAACAATTGGGTTGCATACTTGCATTACTTTCATTTTGCTGACAGAAACATTAGTCACAGTTTGTGTGTGCCAGGCCCTGGTGACAGCCAAATACACATTTCATTTTATTTATTTTACTTTTGTTTACCCAGGTTTATGCAACTGTCTTTAGTTGGAAAAATAACTTTTCAGCATAGGTCCAGGGAAAAGTGTTCCAACAAATTAAAAACATTTTTAGTAAACAT
The DNA here is from genome assembly GCF_019279795.1 of Protopterus annectens. Taxonomy (NCBI): domain Eukaryota; kingdom Metazoa; phylum Chordata; order Ceratodontiformes; family Protopteridae; genus Protopterus; species Protopterus annectens. The sequence goes on along the minus strand of NC_056732.1, from coordinate 850,527,145 downwards.
TCACTATATACATGAACAGATATGAAATAACATGAATTAAGAATTACTCAAACTTGCTAATTATTTTAGAGTCATCTTTATGACTTCATACATTTGGACAGAAAAGTATTACAGTTTTGCAAATCTGGAATTAACAACAGTAGTAAACAGCAGGGCCAGTTGTTTCTTTCACACACAGCTCCAATCTCTACTGCCTACCCCACCTACAGTATCTGATTTGATCTTGCAATATTAAAAACAAAAACAACAACAAAAAGACCACACTCATCAAGGTAAGTATTCTTTTTTTTCACATAAACAATACTCAAGAGTTCAGAGCTTGTGGTCAATCTTACTTCACTCAAATGCACATTACTCTTGCAAAGCAAGCCAGAACTGCAGTCTTTCCATTCGCACAGACATTGCCTCCATCCCAGATGCCTACCCAGGGAATTTGCTTTGAGCCTACAGGGTTTAAACTAATGAAAATAAAAGACCACAGTTACAATACTGTACTTCTTTCACATCACATAGCTAGGAACTTGCATGCCATCTTACTTCAGTTCACCTATACACACTTTACTCATGCAAGAGTAGTTTGTTTCAACAACAAAACATTTACAAACCATTCTAATGTATCTTGACTAACCCTGCAAAAAAAAAAAAGATATTAAGTTGAAAAAAAAAAACATGTCATCCACAAACAGTCCCCCAGAATACACTGCATATCTAGTATCTCTTTGACACATGCCAGGATATTATATTTAAAAAAAAGAAAGAAAGAAAGTCATCAATAGCCCCCAAAATACACCGACCACTAGCATCTGGTTGACCATGCCAGTGTATTATGTTAAAAAAAGAAAATCATCAACACTCCCCAAAATACATTGGCTCTCTATATCTTGTTAACCCTGCCAGGATATATTTAAAAAAGAAAGCATACCTCTCAACTCTACAGATTTTTGCCTCATATGTTAGGTCTGTTTCTCATAAAATTGTGGATGTTACGTAGTCCTATCTCACCTACATTCTTACCCATGGGGTTCAGAGCCGAATGTCGGCTCCGACTTGGCCAATTTTTTTAGCTCAAAGTCTTTCTATTGGCTGGGCTAAGAAGGTATCCCATGCTGCACTGCTCTCTATCCCCAGATCTCGTTTGCCGCTCGTGTAGCTCGGACGTGGTCTCACTCTTGGCTGTGGCTAAGTACCCTTTTTTCTAGATTATTAGAGAGTTGGTTGCAAATAAAAAGCTATTTTAATAGCTATTGTGTGTTTTGGCATTGTATTGTGAAAAAGTGTGTTTGATCGTTTTTTCTGTGGTATCCCACTAGCTGTTTCCAACGGGCTAGGCCCGTTTCAGTTAGAGGACCTAGTCTGTCCCTTTGCTTCCTTGTGTCATAAACTTTACTAAAACTGTTTAAGTTAGAGGTTTTAGTCCTCTCCTCCCCTTGTGTTGTGTCTAGGATTGTTTAACTTAGAGATCTTGAGGTATTTGTTCGTGGTAGTTTTTTCCCGCCCTGTCACTGTTTTACCATTGGTACTTTTGTCTGTGATTTTTTGTCTTGGTGCTTTGTTGTTGGATAACTATGTCCAAGGATTCTAAGGAGCACAAGCCCTCGGGCTTCAAGAAATGCTCTAGGTGCAGTTATAAGATGTCCATTACTGATGGACATTCTGTCTGTGTGTATTGTCTGGGAGCAATCCATCTCCAGGAGTCGTACAGTTTCTGTCATGCGTTTAGTCCTAGAGTTCTTCAGGAAAGGAAGAATAAATTAATTTTGAAGGGACTCCTGAAACCCTCCTTCGAAGAAGGTCTGGAAACTGCTTCCAGTTCTAAGACTAAATCATCAAAATCTAAAAAGTGGTCTCCGGCTCCATCAGTCTCCTCAGAGCCACTGGAGAAAATAGCAAAATCTGCTTCGACATCCTCGGCTCCATTGTCCTCGGGGCCGCAGGATGTGTCAGTGGTTATGGAACCGGCATCGGCTCCAATCATCTTGGAACCTATTTGGAGCCGATCGCCTAGCACTACTACCAGTATCACCTGAGAGGAGGTCTCGATCTCCCTCTCTATTCTCTAAATCCTCCAGGACCTTATCAGATGTGGACGTCGATAGAGTGGTGCAGAGACTCCTTCAGTCCCCGGTTTTGGCAAAATTGTTCTCGGCTCCGACCCAGCTGGCTCCGGAGCCCACCCTTCAACCTGCTTCAATACTAACTCCTCTGAGCTCATCTCAGCTTTCGGAGCCGGAGTGCTTGGCTCCGTGTGATGTCCCTAGGTCGGTTCCGACAGCTCCTCCTGGCTTATTGGTGCCGACATCAGCTCTGACCCCATCGGCGCCATCCACGGGTTTCAGGACTCGAGATTCTTTGGCCGGACCCGAGGGAGAGGCTTCGGGGCACCTCTCGGTTCCTAGTCTCCCTCTCGGTGCTTCGACGCGGGGAAGTCTGGCTCCTGTCGTGGTTGTGGAGGCTGGTCGCTCCTCGGACTCAGGGGGACCGGCCTTCAAGGCCATGTGGAGTGCGCTGGCCAGGTCTTCAGTGGCATCATGCGGGTCGGTCATTCTGCCCCTACTACACAGGTGCAGGTCTCTGATCGCCATCTATCTTTAGACAGTGGAGCCCCAAGGCCTCAGGGTACCCCCAGGAGTGGTCCCCACATTTCTGAGGGCCCCTCAGAGTCCTTGCCTGAGGAGCCACCCAGGAAGACGACGTGCAAGAGGAAGCACCTAGATTCCCAGGATGTCTCTCACATCAGACACCGACCTCGAGGAATCGGAGGGGTCCCCCAAGTCATCCTCTGAGGATGTTTCTTTCTCTGACATCCTAGAGGTTTTGAAACAAAGAGGTGACTGGCCATCCAAAGCCCCCTCCGAGGAGGTGTCGGTCTTCCTGAAGGCCTTTGCTGCTCAGCCCTCTGCTTCATGGGTATCTCCACCTTTTGACGAACTTCTGGATTTGGTTTGTCGAAGGGTGTGGGAGACCCCTGACTCTGTGGAACCGGTCCCCAGAAGACCCAATAAATTTTTGTCTGCTCCTCCTGGTAAGGAATTTCTGTCCAAGGGAGTTCCTGTGGATGCCATGGTGGTGGCAGCGGACACTCAGAAAGAATTAGCCGAGACTTCTTCCACTGTCCATCCCCCTAACAAGGAGTCTAGGACCATGGACCGGTACGGGAAGGGTACCTTTTCTTCAGCTACCTTTACCTTATGGTCACTGAATTATTTATCTAACTTTACACGGCTCCAGAGAGATCTCCTTAAGGAGCTTGGAGATATTCTCAAGGGTAATGTTTCTGAGGCGTTAGCCCAGACGGTTAACGCTCAGATGTCTACCCTCAATTCCATTGTTAACTCCTCCATGAGGCTGATTTCATATGTAGCCGAGGGAGCGAGTAGGGCAGCAAGTTCAGGAGTTGCTCTTAGTAGACAGGCCTGGATGCGCCTTTGTCATTTTGCAGAGGCCTTCAAGTCTTCATTCACCGATACCCCTTTCGATGGTTCCTCTCTGTTCGGAACCAAGATGAAAGACACCCTCACCAGGTGCGAGCAGGAGGGGAAACCTCTGTCTGCTGTAGGAGTCCGTTTTTCCCTTCCCTCTGGGCCTTATCCCAAGGCCCAGAGGGGTGGCAAAATATGGTTCAGGAAATCACAGAGGTTTTGGTGCACAAGGTGAGGCCCCCTCCTCCAAGAGGCAGGGGAGGGGGTGGTTATTCAGGGAGACACCACCCTAGAGGCAGAGGAGGTCCCCGCAACTCAGGAGACCGCGATTCCTTTTGTGGTTTTCCCTACCGCCGCTCCTGATGGGAGGCCCGACTGTGCATTTCCAGAGCCAGTCGGGGGCTGAATCATGTTATACCCGGAGGCCTGGCAAGACATCATCCAGGACCAATGGGTTCTATGAATAATTTCCAGAGGATATGTCATCCCCTTCTCATCAGATCCCCCTCCAATCAAAAAAGTCCCGGATGTTCCACCCAGTCAAAGGGATTATGCATCTTCAGAAGTTTCAAAGCTCCTAGAAAAAGGAGCCATCCAACATGTACCCTCAGACCAGATCGGATTAGGGACTTACTTAAGATTCTTTTTGGTGCTGAAAAGGACAGGGGACCTGAGACCCATATTGGATCTCAGCCGATTGAACACCCATGTGCAAAAGTCCAAGTTCCAAATGGTCACGTTGCACTCTATTCTCCCATTGTTGGGAAAGAAGTGTGGATGTGCTCCATCGACCTCAAGGATGCTTACTACCACATTAAGATGGACAGGGCATCCAGAAGTCACCTACGCTTCCGGCTGGGAGCCAGTCATTTTCAGTTTCGAGCTCTGCCCTTTGGTCTCACCACAGCCCCCAGGGTGTTTACCAAATGCATGGCAGTGGTGACTGCTCACTTGAGACGTCGGGGATTCCAAGTGTTTCCATATCTGGACAACTGGCTCCTTACTGCCACCACCAGGCATCTACTAATTCAGACCAGGGACGCTACTATAAACCTATGTCAACAGTTAGGCATCACATTGAACTGGGAAAAATCTGCCTTGTTTCCCTCACAGTGTGTCACTTTTATAGGTGCAGAACTAGACACCATCCTCATGCGAGCATTTCTACCACAGCAAAGAATCAGAGTCCTACAACAACAAGTTCACGCCTTGCTCCCTCTGAGAAGAGCGAAGGCAAGATGGGTCCTCCAACTATTGGGGATAATGGCTGTGACTATTATGTTAGTCCCTCTGGCAAGGTTGCATATGAGACTCCTTCAGTGGCTTCTTTTTGCTCAGTGGTCTCTTCAGCGTCTTCCACTTTCTTACCCTATTCTACTCACGGACAGGTGCAAGCAGGATCTCAGTTGGTGGCTTTGCACCGACAACCTGAATGCAGGAAAGCCGTTCATTCCTGCTCCCCCAATTACCACGGTGACCATGGATGCCTCCCAGATAGGGTGGGGAAGGCATTATCTAGGCAGGACAATCCAAGGCATGTGGCAAGAGCACGAGATGCATCTGCATTTCAGTTTCCTGGAGATGAGAGCCGTGCTACTAGCATTGCAAGCACTTCAGAGCTTTCTTCCTCTCAGGACTATTGCAGTCCACTCAGACAATATGTCAGTGGTGTGGTATCTGAACAAGCAGGGAGGAACCAAGTCCTATCCCCTTTGTAGAGAGGCCATGCAAGTGTGGCAGTCGGCAGTGTCTTCCCAACGTTTTCTAGTGGCAAAGCACTTTCCGGGGAAGTCCAGTGTGATCGCAGACAGGCTAAGCAGAGCTATTCTGATGCCTTACGAGTGGTCCTTGAACTGTCAAGTTGCGGAACGGATCTTCCGCAGGTGGGGTCAGCCTTGCTGCGACATTTTTGCCAGCCCCCTCAATGCCAAATGCAGCTACTTCACGTTGATCTCCCCTCAGGGAGAGTCACCCAGGGACGCTCTAGTCCACGATTGGCCCTCCGGTCTACTATATGCCTTCCCTCTGGTCCCATTACTGTCAAAGGTTATTCAGAAAGCGCAATCCTTGGGAAGCAGAATGATTCTGATTGCCCCACACTGGCCTCGTCAAATTTGGTTCCCCTTTCTCCATCCCTATCTCATGGACGCTCCTTGGATTCTGGACCCACAACCAGACTTACTAACACACATGTTAGGGCAGCTCCATCCCTCTCTTCGGATCCTCCGGTTGACAGCCTGGCTACTCCACTTCCGTCATTAGTTAGGCTTCATCATTTCTCACCGGAGGTGGTTCATATTTTATCTTCCTCTCATAAGCCCTCGACCAGGAAGATTTATTACAGTTAATGGAAGAAGTTTTCAATCTGGGCTCATACCCAAAGGATTGACCTTTACACGGCTCCAGTTTCATCGGTATTGGAGTTCTTGTCTATGCTGTTTAACCAGGGTTCAGCGGCCGCAACAATTAAGGTCCAATTGGTGGTGATTTCTAACTTTCATGTTGCAAACGAACCTAGTTTGATGGCTCATAGACTCTGTAAGGCTTTTCTGAAGGGCACTCTGTTACTTCGTCCTCCGGTATCGGAACCTGTCATGCCTTGGGATTTAAACTTTGTTCTTCAGGCTCTTACTTCATCCCCCTTTGAGCCTGCAGCCACTTGTGATTTAAAACTCCTAACTTGGAAGACTGTCTTTTTAGTAGCCATCACGTTAGCCAGGCGCATTTCAGAGCTTCAAGCCTTATCAATCAAACCCCTTTATTTGATTTTTCATAAGGACAGAGTTTCTCTCAGACCCAACCCTTCCTTTCTTCCCAAAGTGGCGTCTGTCAGTAACCTTAATCAATCTATTGAGTTGCCAGTGTTTTTTCCCCAGTTCTCAAACAAGGCAGAATTTAAATTTCATCAATTGCATGTACACAGACAATTACATTTTTATCTGCACAGAACCAAAGACCTCAGAAAATCGGATCAGTTGTTTGTTTACTTTTCGGAAAACAGAATTGAGTCTCCTGTCTCCAAAGTCACGCTGTCCAAGTGGATATCCAGTTGCATTTCTTTCATTTATTCCTCAGGGGGTAAAGATGTACCTTTCCCGGTGAAGGCTCACTCTACTCTGTCTGTATCTACATCTACAGCCTATCAGGCCAGACTGTCTATGGATGATATTTGTGCTGCAGCTACTTGGGCATCTCCTCACACCTTTATTACCTCTAAGAGGTTGAGAGGTATGAAAGAAAGTCAGCAACAGCCCCAGAAAACACACAGACCACAGGAATCTTGTTCACCCTGCCAGTGTATTAAAAAAGAAAATCAGAAGTCTCCAAAACGGGTTACCTTCATTTGATCGACAGCCCATTTGACTGAAACCCATTTGATCAAAATTTCATTTGACTGACAACTAGTACTTCAGTACACTTTAAGGCAAATAACAGGGATTTGTCCCCTTCCCCAATGTAGTGCGACCCTGGATTTGGTATATATAGTTAGGGGGGTGTGGGGCAAAGCTCCCCACCTATTTTGGTGTAAATTCTGTACTTTTTGTGTTATTTTCTTCTTTTAAATGACACTAGGTACCCCCCGATGTGGAGGCTGCGCCCCCACACCCCCCTAACTATATATACCAACTCCAAGGTCGCACTACATTGGGAAAGGGGACAAAGCCCTGTTTTTGCCTTAAAGTGTACTGAAGTACTAGTTGTCAGTCAAATGAGCTGTTGATCAAATGGGTTTCAGTCCAAATGAGCTGTCGATCAAATGGGTTTCAGTCAAATGAAATTTCGATCAAATGAAGGTAACCCCTCCAAAGCACATTGTCTCCCTAGTATCTGGTTAACCTTGCCAGGTTATAACCATGTGACCTATAACAAGAAGAATTTATATGCTTGCTATAAACTGCCTTTTTAATAAATTTTGCAAGACTTTATCCATTTTTCCCTTTCAGACCAATGTCTAGTTAGGAACACTTCTGGAACATTGCCATGGGATCAGATTACTTGAAATGTTGAGAACAGACAACTGTCTTGCCTTCAGTTGTTTTCTGGAATGCAAAAGCTATAACAAGGAATGAGATATTATTAAGTCTGGGACAATGTTATGTTAATTTTAGGGCCCACACGTACATATGCAAGATTAGAGCTTATACGTTTGCTGCTCATCTCAGTCACGTTACAAGAAGAAGCTGTGACACAGGCCATCAGGAAATATGTAAGCTGCTAGATTATATGATGGATACAGTATTAATGCATACATATAAATATTTCAAGCATGGGCATTAATGCCCTTCTAGCCTGCCAATATACCAAAACAGTTGTTTCCATAATAACTGTTAAGGCTGTTCTTAAAAAATCTTCATTAATGCTTGGTTTAATATAAATTGGTGGTCTATTCCATGTATCGGCTACTATCTCAGACAACCAATTAGTACACTTTTCATTCCTATAGAATCTTCTATATAGGTTGTCTGATTCCCTACTACTTTTTGAAAACCCGAAACATTCCCAGAGGTGGTTTCCTCTGAATGCCCTAAATACCCAAATAAGGTAATCTTAAATCTCTGTATAAGACACTGTACAAGTTCAAATATTTTAGTCTTTCATAATAACTTAAATTTTCACATCCATGTATGTGTTTGCTATAGTTCTGCTGTACTCTTTTTCCAGTTTACTCACGCTTGTTTTCCTGTAAGGTTTCCATTTTTAAGGATAGGTTGATCAGCCTATCTTTGTACCACAGAAACAGGAGCTGTGGTACAGGTTTCACCATTCTTAACCTGGAAACAGATGTACAGATTTTGGTCTACAGCACTGAAGTACAGTAGACCAGACTAGTGTCTGCATCTAAAGAGACCCTCAGATTTGTAGTGATTGTGTGAAGAAGAAGTATGGGCCTCAAAACTATGCTTTATCTCCTTGTTTTTTATTAATGTCTTTTGAGGTAGAGGTACAGAGGGATTTCTAGCAGCTGTTACTTCTTCAGAGGTAGAGGCAGTACTGAATTAAGTCCCCCTCCCCATATTAGTACCCCTTGGCAAGATCGGTTGACCTATGACATACAGATTGGCTTTTTAGGTTATCAAAATAGGCCCTACATTGGTTATGACATGGGTATGGAAATTCAAGGAGGGAAAGTCATGCCTGTTTGATATTATTAATATGATATATAATATATTCAGAAGTGGATAATCTGGCACACAGATTATTTACTTCTATTTAATGTAGTAGTATAATTTTGTGATGTAGTCTGGAGGATTTTGACTACTGAACAGTTTTGCAGGTATATGGGAGGAGCTGTTATGTATTTCTTTTGCCTTTTGTGTATCATATTTTCCTCTCTGTCTCCAACTTTTTCAGGCCTTGATTGCAAGTTTGTGACATCACTAGATCTTTGGCACGTCTTTGACTGTCCATACTACTATGTTATAGTTATTCATGTGGATTAAGAGCATTTTGACCTTCATGATAGTCTTTTTCAAATTGCTATTTGGGGGTTATTCTGAGTTCAAGTTGGAATGACTGGATTAGCATTTCAAATATATATGCTAAGAATTAAAGCAAAAATGTCCAGCAAGCCTCTGCTTTTTGTTCATTCATCTTTTGTTATAACATCTTAATGGTTTAATATTTACCACTCTGGCTTCTCAGGCTTCATAAATTAAGGACTATTGGACATCTGGCTACATGGGTGATTTATCAATCTTGGCTACATGTAGAGGAAGGATGTTTTCAGGACTGCAAGAACTGTTCTGTATTACTGGGATGCTCAGTTTAATTGCTATTGCAATTAAGTTACAGCATCTTTGCATGCTTTCAGATATTTATTCCCTGCACGAATATCTTTTTCACAAATATCAGAGTTTTAGGACTGGAATTTGGGTAAAAGGGTGATACCCTTGCTAATAGGAATAAGGCCTTTTGTAAGGGTTGGGCAGAGCTGTTGTAAAGGGGAAGCTTAAAATATTTTGAAAAAAGGTGTTCTTCATACAGAGATACATTTTTATTTTATTTTCCGTCTTGGGAAAGCCATTTCATTGCCATCAGAGAGGTAATTATTAATGTTCATGACCTTTGGGATATTTTGAGGCAATCACCTTAGTCTAATAACTAGAAACACAATTTACCTCCAATAAAAAAAAAAGGTAAGAAGATGGCAAACGTATTCATTTTTTTTGCAAGTATTATATCTATAAATGGTGTTTATGCTCATTTTATTGTGAAACTTCTTTTGGCCATTCAGATTTGTGGTGTTTATACCAATACTTGTGAGCATCCTGTGAAGGAGAGATGTACAGAAAGGTAGGGCAGATCAACGCAGCCACTTCTGCTTAAATGGAGCAACATTCCTGTTTTGGCAACTGCAGTAAGTATCATGACACAGCACAGATCTTGGTAAGCAGTGCACTATTTTGTATAGACAGCATCACACAAAATCAATCCCTGGGAAAGTTTGGAGACAGCTTGCCCTAATTCACGAAAACGGGGCTACAGAATAAGTGCACACAAGCTTACATGCAGGGCATTTACGGCTTTTGTCCCACTTAAAATTGTTTGTTAAAGGAAACGATAACAAATAATTACTGGAATGGTTCTTCACTCTCACCATTACTTCAGACAAAAACAGTAAGACGTTTTGCACTGCAATTAATTAGTGCATGCCAGGGATTGTGGCAAATTTATCCTGACATTTAGAGGCCTGTGGGGGGTGCCTTTTCCATTTGGCTGGGCTCTAGTATATGCAGTCTTTGAAGCCTGCATGGTCAAACTTTTAAATGGGACAATGAAAATCTTGCTGTGTATACCAGTGGATATAAGAAAAAGTCATCATTAAAATGCACATAGTATTAGTATTTGGTTGGCCCTGCCAGGAAAAAAAAAGTACTTAACTTTGAACACTAATACGACTGTTGACCCCTGATGTTCATCGTGTTTCACTGTTGCAGTCCTTACAAATGGGTTATCCGGCTCCCAGTAGCCCACAGTCGGCCAGAATACCAAAGTCCTTGGTATATGATGTCGGGTGCCTTTGGTTTAAGCCTGACGTCAGGACATTAGGTACAAAGGAAGGCAGCCAACACCATTTCCTCAGTCGTTCTTGCCGCAGATCCCGAAGCAGAAGCATTTTTGCATGAGTGCCGGTCGGCCGGGAAGCTTCTTGTTGTATTCCGGCTGTTTAGTTGAAGACATCCTCAGATAAGTACCCCGTTGGGGACCCTCTTTTCTTGCTTTATCGAATGTCAGAGAAAGTTAATAACTGTCTTGCCTGTGAAAAACAGATTCCGCACCTTGATTTTTCACTCCTATTGTATCACTTGTTTGGGCCTTGAGCACGACGTCCCTAATTGTATTCTCTGTGCTTTTTTCAGCCCGCGTACCATTCGCCGTAGAGCTAGGATCTTGTTCAAGCATTTCGGAGTTTGGCCTAAGTTCGTCGAAATGGCGTCTTCTGGTCTGCCTACTTCGGATGTTCCTAAGAAGTGCAAGGATAAGGACCGCGACAGGCTTAGGGTCCAATTAACTGACGACATCCCTGTTAAGTTGGTTGTCGGTCCAGCGGTAGCCAGGGAGGCGCTTTCTTTGCCCCTGAAGTCCGCGGATGTTCAGCAGCAGGCATTTGCGGAGACCTTTTCTGAGTCCTCTATTCCACTGGCTTCGACCTTGTCTTCGGATCCTTCGCCAGTCGCTACCTCTGATGGTTCCGGAGCCGCTAAGCAGGCGCCGGCTTCTGAGGCCTCCTTTCTCCGACCGGAGACCAGATCCAGACCGACGACCTCGGTTCACACTTCTGCGGTGGCTAGGCCTTTCGAGTCCCTCCGGCTTTCTAGCAGGCCTTCCAGCCGAAAATCTTCACCAAAGCAGGCGCCAGCCTCCCCTCAAATGCCTCAGGCTCAGATGGTTAAGATGGCTAGTAATCTCTTAACTCATATCAGGGGCTCTCAGCCACCTCCTTCTAAGAGGGCTAGGGAATTGTCCCCAGAAGTTTTGTCTGTCTCAGACTCAGAGGTTTCCAGCACCTCTGTTGATGAAGAAGGAAACTCTCAGCTTTTTTTGGTTTTGAGGATTCAAATGCAGAAGACTGCATCCCTTCTGCCTCCCCTCCAGAAGATTTTTCGTTTAGGGATATTCTGAGCACTCTCTTGGAGCATTTCAAATGGGAAAGTCAGGACTACCCTCAGTCTAAGAAGCGGATTAGGGAGTTCTTGGATTTGCCTTAGCATAAGCCTTGGGCTATCCCTTCGGTTTTGGACGTTGTTGATGATGTTTTCATGGAGAATTCTTTGACTCCTAATTCTGTTCCTCCAGCTCCCAGAAAGCCTGACAGGTATTATAGAGTTCCTGATTCTCATCAGTTCCTTTTCAAGAATCCTACTGCTGATCCAGCGATTATTTCTTAGGGCCCTAAGAGTGTTAAAGCCAAGGGTACTAAAAATCCTGTTCCTTCTGACAGGAAATCTGTGGCCTTGGTTAGATGGGGTAAAAAGGTTTTACTTCTTCCACCCTGGCTATTAGGTCTGTTAATTGTCCATTTCATATGCTTACATATCAGCAGCATACTTTGGAGGCCATTAAGGCTAAAATTGCTGGTGTTCCTTCCCTGATGGAGAGTAAGGACATGCAAGATTTATTGAATTCTGCCACTCTTGTTACTAAACGTTCTCTACATTGTGGTTTTGACACTTTGGAGGTTTCCTGCAGGGCAGCGGCCACTGGTTCTGTTATTAGAAGACATGCTTGGCTCAGGGAATAGCCCCTTCTGAACCTGTCAAATCTAAGTTACTGGATGTGCCCTTGCACAAGGACAGTCTTTTTGGTAGCAAAGCAGAAGAGGTGTTGAAAAAGTTGGAGGATAAGGCTAAATCTATGCAAACTGTTAAGTATTTTCTGCAAGTTCAGCCTCCTCGTTTTAGTAGGCATTACCCTTCTAAGAATTGGACTTTTCCTGACCCTAGTAAACAGGGTCGCACTAGGTCTAGGGGTTACAGGTCTTCCAAGGGACAGACTTCCACTCCTCAAAAGGCTAAGCACTGGCAGGCTTAATCTTCAAAATCGGGGAGTTCTAACCAGGCTTCCTAAAGCAAGCATTCTCAGTGACTCAGGCCTTACCCTGCTTGCCTCTGTGGGCCCAGGGTTTCCTTTGGGGGGAAGGTTAGCCATTTTTGCAGCTGCCTGGCACACTATCACAGACGACAAATGGGTGCTCAAAATAGTATCCCAAGGCTACAAATTCTCCTTTCACACCTTCTCGGTCCTCCAAGGATACCCAGATATTCCCCCCACTTCAAAGGGCAGAAGCAGAAAAACAAGTTTCTTCTTTGCTAAACCTGGAAGCAATAGAGTCATTTCCTGCTCTACAGATAGGCCAGGTTTTTTACTCAAGACTTTTCCTGGTTCCCAAAAAAGGGGGCACCTGACGCCCTATTCTGGATTTGTCCATTCTAAACACTTTTCTGGTGATTCCCAAATTCAAAATGCTCACTCTTCAGCAGTTGCTACCAATGCTGACTAAGGATTTCTGGCTGGTGACTTTGGATCTCAAAGAAGCTTATCTGCACATCCCAATAAGGGAAAGCTTCAGGCAGTTCCTTCGCTTCAGGGCGGGGAACAGGCACTTCCAATTCTCTGCACTGCCCTTTGGCTTATCTACTGCTCCCAGAAATTTTACAAAATGCCTGGCTCCAGTCATTACCTTTTGCAGGCAAATAAACATTCAAATTTACCCTTACTTGGACGATTGTCTTATTCTGGCAAACTTTCCAGAGCAACTTCTAAAGGATTTGGACTTTGTAAAGAACCTTTTCAAATCTTTGGGCTAAACAATCAACGAAAAGAAGTCAAACTTGGTACCTACCAGGGAGATTGTATTCCTGGGAGCGAGTCTGAACACAGCCACCCAGATGGTATCCCTCCCTCAAGAGAAACAAATGGATGTTTTGAATTGCTTCAAAAATTTGGCAAGCATGACCCAGCTCTCTGCAGGGCAATTCCTGCAAGCCCTGGGATTCTTGGCTTCATGAATTCTGATTCCATATGCCAGACTGCATATGAGGAAAATACAGTGGTACCTCAAAAACCTTTGGTGTCAACACACTCAAGATTTAGACTTGATTCTTCCTCTGATTCCCTGCCTGTAGATGGAGTTCCTTTGCTTGGTGACAGCCTGTGCACAGATCAAAGGCCTACCTTTCTGTCCACCTCCTGCCAGCCAGACTGTCACCACAGATGCCTTGGACTATGCTTGGGGAGCACATCTAGAGGGCAGATGCATTCAGGGGACTTGGAGCTATCAACAAGTTCATCTGCACATAAATCTGAGGGAATTGATGGCAGTCCAGCAGGCCTTGATGGTTTTCAAGTATCTTCTCCCTCCTGGTACTCTTCTAGTCAGGACAGACAACACTACCATCATGTGGTACATCAACAAGGAGGGAGGGACTCACTCTTACCCCCTGTGCAGACAAACCATAGCAGCTTCCATGGGCATTCATCTGATAGCTCGGTTTCTTCCAGGAAGGCTCAATACCTTGGCAGTCCGGTTGAGCAGGCAGGTCCTGGATGCTCACGAGTAGCAACTAAACAAGACCATCTTCTATCGCATCATTCAGTGTTGGGGTACTCCCCAGGTGAATTTCTTTTCATCTCCGACCAGCCACCTTCTTCCAACCTTTTGCACCAGGGATTATCTACTACAAAGCGTGGAAAGTGGATGCTCTGTCCTTCCCCTGGACACAGCTATCGATCTATGCATTCCCTCCTCTGCCTCTTCTTCCCAGAGTGCTGTTAAAGATAAGGGACAAAAAACTAAGGTCCATCATCATAGCTCCAGACTGGCCCAGGCAGCATTGGTATCCACTTCTTCTCAGTCTCTCCCAGTCTCAGCCTTGGCATCTTCCCCTGATAACAGATCTCATGGTTTAGGAGGGGGGAAAAATTCTGCATCCTCATCTTCAGACTCTGCATTTGTCAGCCTGGCTCATAATTTAAATCTTTCCCAACAGGTATTTGAGGTCCTTCGTGAGGCCAGGAGACCTAGCACAAGGAAACTTATGCAGATAAGTGGAAAAGATTCTCCATTTGGATGCAGACTAGAGGAGAAGACCCATCTCAACCTACTCTTCCTCTTATTCTTGACTATCTGGCAGGCTTGCTTAACGGTGGACTTTCTTTCTCTTCTATCACGATTCATGCTTCAGCTATTTCTGCTCATTGTTCCTTTGAGCAACCCATGTTCTCTCATCCTTGATGAAACAGTTCCTCAGGGGCACTAGCAATTAAAAGCCTCCCAGAAGGGCACCTACTCCTGCTTGGGATCTTAATTTTGTACTTGAGAAACTTAAACTATGCCTTCCTTTGAACCTGCTGCCTCAGCAGATTTGAAGTTTGTCTCCTGGAAAACTGCCTTTCTCTTGGCCATTACTTCAGCTCGAAGAGTGTCTGAGCTGCAGGCCTTAATGGCAGTAGAGCCTTTTATCACCTTCCATGTGGATCGGGTTTCTCTTCGAACTAATCCCTCTTTTATGTCTAAGGTGGTTTCTATCCTGACTCTTAACCAGTCTATCCACCTGCCTACCTTCTTTCCTAATCCTCAGAATAGAGGTGAAAGGTTGCTGCATTCCCTGGATGTGCATAGACAACTTAGATTTTACCTGGACAGGACTAAACCTTTTCAAAAGTCAGATCAGTTGTTGGTCAGTTTTGCTCCTGGAGTTTAGGGCAAAGCTATTTCTAAACAGACTATTTCCAAGTGGATTGCTCAATGTATTCATTTTTGTTACAGCATGGCAAGGTTCCTCCACAGGGTATTAGGACCCATTCTACCAGAGCAACCTCTACCTCAGCAGCTCTTTTAAGAGGTGTACCTACTAAGGACGTCCTGGAAGCAGCTACCTGGACTTCTGTCCACACTTTCACAAAACATTACAATTTACCCTTGTTTTCTAAGTCCAGGGCTGGTTTTGCCACTTCACTGTTGCAGGGCATCCTTACCAACCCTTAATCAGTGGGTGTTCCTCTTCCCTTTTGTTTTTTTTCCTGAGCTTTGGGAATCAACCCATTTATAAAGACTGCAACAGTGAAACACAATGAACATAGTACAGTTGTGTACACTTACCATAAATGTAGATGTTCAAGTGTATTCACTGTTGCAGTCCTGGTCCCCCCCCCACTTCCATCCCCCCTTTTTTCCTAGGGCACAGACTGGATTTTTCCTTTTCCTGGTCTAACTTTTTTTGGGGGTGGGCTCCTGACCGTTAAGGCAAGAAAAACGGAGGAAATGACGTTGGCTGCCTTCCTTTGTGCCTGACGTCAGGCTTAAACCGAAAGCAGCCAAAGTCATATACCAAGGACTTTGGTATTCTGGCCGACTGTGTGCTAGCCGGATAACTCATTTGTAAGGACTGCAACAGTGAATACACTCTAACATCTATATTTATGTTAAGTGTACACAACTGTATTTTTCTCCACTCTTGCTCTCTCCCTTGCAACTAAAGTGCAGGAAGAGAATGCGAGAGTAACAGGACTAATCAGCAGCCATGTCAAATGTGCAGATTATGTGACAGACTGCTGACATTGCAGTCCCGTCAGGTAAGGTTCCTGTTTCTTGCGGTTAAACCACAATGACTTCTGGGCAGCTGCATAGATGCCTTTGGTCTTTTCAATCCAGACTGTTTTTAATACAGTCTGGAGAGGAAAAAAAGATTTTTTGAAAGTTGGGCATTTTTGCCTTTTTAGGCAATGCCTGCCAGATGGAGGACACAACACTGAAAAGGAGGGCATGTCCTCCTTTTGCCAATCGTCTGGTAACCCTATTTATGAACCAATCCTACTCTCTTACCAAAAGTAGCATCTAAATACAATATCAATCAAACAATTCATTTGCCTGTCTTCTTCCCTAATTTTTCAAATAAGTGAGAGTACATGTTACATGTTGTAGGTGTACATAGACAACTACAATTTTTTCTACACAATAGTATGGATCTCTGGAAATCGGACCAGTTATTTGTTTCTTTTTCTCCGAATAGACTGGGATCTCAGGAAATCGACCAGTTGTTTGTGTTTCAATGAATAGACTGGGATCACCAGTCTCTACAGTTCCCTTGGCAAAATGGATTACTGATTGCATTTCTTAGCATACACTCAGCCAGGCCTCTCCCTATCAAAGTCTCTTAAGGCTTATTCACCTAGATCCATGCCCACTTCTTCTGCCTTCTGTTCTAAAACTTCTGTTGATGACATTTTCTCAGTGGCTATCTAGTGCTCATACGTTTATTACTCATTACAAATTAGATTTGACTTCTAGAATCATTGCTGCTTTTGGCTTGGCAATTGTCCAGAATATCCTTCCATGAGGGCTACCCAAGATGCACATAGCTGGGGATTCTGTCCCATAAGTTGAGGAAAAACAAAATGACCTAATCAGATATTAAAGTTATGTACTCACCATAACTATGCATCTGTGTTGTCCATTTACATTCTTCCTCAACTCACCACCCTCCTTCCCCCTTCCTGTTATCTTCTGGAATGATTTCATGGACTTTCTAGAACCTTTTAGTTCCAGGTTTAAGCCCTGGCTTACTGCTATTTTTTATTTCCTACTCTATGTTAGGATATATAAGGCACCAAACTCGATCTGAGGTATTGTAGGCTAGCTAAGGCATTATGGGTAAAGGGAGGAGATTGAGTTGGATCTGTAGGACTGAGATTTGCAGCTGAGTCAGATCCGAACTTAAATCCATATGTTGAGGTAGAATGAAAATGGACAACACAGATGCATGGTTATGGTGAGTGCATAACTTTAATTTTTTATACACTAGTCCCAAATCTCACCCATCGGTGCTTTAGGTAATCCTTCTGTTGTGAACAATTTTGTTAATTTCAGTCCTCCTCTTTCCAACAAGGATAGAAAGATCATTGATAATATGGGGAAAAAGGTGTATGCTTCTGCAACTTAGATTTTCAGACTTTTGAATTGTCAGGTTCATATATTAAAGTTTATTCTGACTAATTATGAACGTATGAGGAATGTTTAGTTTACAGTTGCTTCTTGAGAAAAAATCTGATCTGAAATTGTTTTCATTTGAACTTCAACCTGAGGGACTCGGATCCAGGATGGATCCGACTCGGCCACATACTCCAGCATCGCATCCAATGTCCAAGCTTCTCCCCTACCCATAATGTCCCGGCCCTCCTCAGATCTCGTTTGCCTCTCGTTTTGACCAACAGTGTTTATCGATAGATCCGAGCTCCACTAGTTGCAAGTTTGCTTTTTTCTATCAATTTCCTCTCTCTGATCTATTTCTATACCTTTCTAACCCTACCCTATCTCCTAGCACTCAGCGTCGGGTTTATATTTAAAAAAAAAAAAAAAAACTTTCCTCTCTTTCCCTTTCTTACTTTCCTGTTTGTGGGTGTTTCTTACCTTCCTGGCCATGGCTGATACCCCCAAACCTGGCTTCAGGAAGGTGTGCGGAGTGTGGGCACAAGCTCCCCTCCATATGATGTCCACACTGTGTGCGTTGTCTTCTTGAGTATCCCTCATTTAGACACCTCCTGTTCGATTTGCACGGGCTTCAACCCAAGCACTTTGATTGACAGGAGGAACAAACATACTGAAAGCCCTTCTTCCCCCTCCAGCAGAGGCCTTTTCTTCTGTCCCAACTTCTGAGACTCAACCTACCACCAGGAAGCCCAGGGAGGGAGAGAAGGCCCATTCTAAAGAGCGGGATTGGCTGAGGAATCTGTCTTCAGACCATTCTCCCTTGATCGAACCACCAGCCAAGTCCTGCGTAGATCCAAACTGGAGCTCTCCTCAGCTCCACTCATCTTGCTTTACCCCAGAGCTGGAGACCTCCCAGGCTTGGTCTCCAGTCTCTACTTCCCCTTGGTGCCACTCCAGGCCTGGGTCGGTAGCCTTTTCTGTCAGGTTCTCTCAGAGCCTGTCTGAAACCGAGGTGGACAGGATGATGCTAAAGTTCCTTCAGGCCCAGATTCAGCTGGGAGTCTAGTCTGTTTCATCCCCATCTGGGGTCAGGAGCATGCAGTCCACTTTTCTCCTATCACTTTTTCTCTGATCCAACCACCAGTTTTGGAGTCCTTGGGTTCGAGGTTCCCATGTGTTGATGGGTTGGCGCTGATGGTCCCCAGTACCTTGACTCTGACCATTGCCCTGCGTGGTTTGGCTCCAACATTTTCAGAGCCGAACAACGCTTGGAGCTGTAGCCTTGGCTTTGGATCAGAAGGGATGGCGTCGACCAAGGTTTTCGTGGTCGTCCCTTCCTCTCAGAGCATCAGTGCCAGGAGGCTTGGCTCTTATTCCCCCCTCAGCAAAAGGGCAGTGGATCTGGCCTCAGCCATTCTGACTTCGGGGATCCACGCACCCTCGACATTTGAGGTGGTGGAGAGGGTTTTCCCAACTCCTTCAAGACCCTTGACACTCTAGTCCTCAAAATCCATCCTGGTTCCCTCTCTTTCTTGGCCAGAGTCTACCATCCTGTCTCCTCAGGGACAGCCTTTTGTCAGTTCGCCCCAGGAGGTTCCCACATGGGAACTCCCTGAGGCTTCCCAGTCCATCCCGGAAATTCCCCCCCAGAAGCGTACTTGTAAGAGGAGGCACTTAGACTCCCCACTGGAGTCTCTCTCAGATGATACCAACTTGGAGGAAGGGGAGGGTTCCTCTCGATCACCCCCAGACGATGTCTCCTTTGGTGACATCATGGAGATTCTTCTTCAGAGAGGTGGGTGGTCTACCCTCAAGCCCAACCCAGACGAGTCAGTATTTCTATAGGCATATAGCACAGTATCTTCTACCTCCTGGGTGTTCACCCTCCACAGATCCACTAGTGGGTCTTATTTCATCTAGGGCATGGAAGGAACCGGATACAGTTGAACCTATCCTCATGCACCTGGTTAAAGTACTTAGTGCCCTGTCTGATAAGCCCCACTGGTCCAGGGGGTCCCCGGTCGATGCCATGGTGGTTGTGGTGGCCACCAAAAAGGAGCTTGCCAGGAGAGCACTTTGGTACATCCTCCAGACAGGTAGTCCCGGGCAGTGGATCATTTTGCGAAGTGGACCTCTGAATCAACCACCTTTGCCTTACGTGCGCTGAATTATTTGGCACATGTAATCAGACTGCAAAGGCACCTGGTCAAAGAGGTTGCTGAGTCTGCCCTAGGGTCCATGTCAGCTGAGGAGAAGTTTTTTTCCTTCCGCATGGTCACCTTCACTTTCATCTTAGATACATCCATGAGGCTTCTCTCACATGCCACTGAGGGTACCTCTAGGGCTGCAGGAACAGGTGTGGCCATTAGGCGGCATGCCTGGCTCTGGTTTTACGCCTTTTTGGAGGGTCTATATTAGATTAGCGAACGCTTAAAAAAGCGAGCGCTTATTGATCGAACTTATGTAAGCGAATGTTTAAAATATCGAAGCATCAGAAACCCAAATTTTTTCCTAAGAAAAGAATTTGGTTGTCCGTTTCTGTTGCTTCAGTATTTTCAGTGCTGTGGTGGAAAGTTACGGGTCGGATTCAGGGAAGTGTGCGATTACGTGGATGTGAGTGTTAGGGCGGGTTAGGTGAGTTAGGGTTAGGGCACGGGTTAGGCATGTGTGCAATTGTGTGGACGTGAGGGTTAGGGCGGGTTATGTGAGTTAGGGTTAGGGAGCGGGTGAAGTGAGTGTGCGATAGTGACGGACCTTAGGGTTAGGGTTTGGGTTAAGGTAAGTGGATAGTTAGTTGTGTGTATAGTTTAGTGTAGGGTTAGGTGTCAGATTTTAGGTGTATGTGTGTGGATTGCTGTTTGTTTGGTGTGCTTGAGTTGTGTATATGTGTTTTGGATCAGCAATTTTTTTCCCTAGAAAAAAAATCGCTGTTCTGACAGTTCGAGATTGTAAGCTTTCGCTTACATAAGTTCGATCAATCAGCATTCGCTTTTTTAAGCATTCGCTGATCTAATATAGACCCTTTTTGGAGCCCTTTAAGGAGACTTTCACGAATGCCCACTACGAAAGTTCCACTTTGTTTGGAAAAACAGTTTGTGATACATTAGTCCAGAGCTAGAAGGAGGGGAAGACTTTGTCTGCTGTTGGGATTCACTTTACCCCACAACAATCCTTTTCTAGGAATCAGTGTGGGGTCAAGAAGATCTGGTTTCAGAAGTTTCAGAGTTCTTCCCAAGATGCTCAGAATTCACCTTCACCAGAGGTAGAGGGTTATACGATAGATGCCACCCTCATGGTAGAGGGAGTCCAAAGAACCAACGGTCTCAGTACACCTTCCCAGACAGACCCTTCCAGCAACCCTGAGAGATTGCCTGACTGCTCGTTTTTGGAGGCAGTCAGGGGGTGACTATCTCTGCATGCAACGGCCTGAGAGTCAATTACAAATGATCGTTGGTTTCTGCAGATCATACCCAGAGGTTACTCGATTCCCTTTCTCCATCCCCCCGCTCCCCCCAGACACCTCCCAGACGTGCCACCTGGTCAGCGGGAGGAGGCAGTCGCAGAAGTTACCAGGCTGCTTGCAAAACGAGCCATCCAGCCTGTCCCCCCCCATACCAGTCCTGATCAGGCATTTATTCCAGGTTCTTTTTAGTACCAAAGAATGAGGGGGACTTAAGATCCATTCTGGATCTTTCAACCCTGAACCTGTCGGATGAAATTCTGGATGTTCACCCTTCAATGCATTCTGCCCTTCCTGCAGATAAACAACTGGATGTACTTGGTAGACCTCCAAGATGCATACTACCATATTAAGATGAACAGGTGCTCTGGGAGGTTCCTCCACTTCTGGTTGGGAGCCAATCACTTTCAGTTCAAAGCGCTCACTTTTGGGGTCAACATCGCCCCCAGGTGTTCATCAAAGTGATGGCAGTAGTGGCGGCTCAACTCCTGCTGCAGGGTTTTCAGGTCTTTCCCTACCTGGACCATTGGCTCCTCTTTGCTCCCTCCAGGCATTGGCTGATTCGGGCCAGGGATCATCTACTTCAGATTGCTCAGTACCTGGGTATTACAGATCCCCAACCATGTCCCAAGACTCGCACTCCATGTTCCTAAGCACCCTGGAGAGTATTAGGGTTCAACCTAACACTCTCATACTGGGCATCTTCAACTACCCCTCCATTAACTGGGAAAACTACTCGTGTACCAATCCACTTGATCATTGTTTCCTGGAATTCTATTAATTCCAATGCCCTGGACCAGCTAGTTCTCACCTCCACTAGAGGTAGCAACATCCTTGACCTGGTCATTACTAAGATGGGTGACCGTTGCTCTACATCAATAGTCAACTCCTCCCTGGTTAGATCCTACCACAAACTAATCACCTTGGAAATCCACATCCCTCCCACCACACCCCACCTGCAAAGGTAACCACCATGAAAAACTTTTCCAAAGCTAACTTTGGGCTCCTAAAAACAGAGGTGGCTAACTTCACTGCACCCATGCAAATGGAGAATAGTTGCATGACTGCCAAATCATACATCAGTGCACTGTACGAACACGTACACATATGCATGGATCTCACCATACCCAATAGAACCAAGACGCTCTCCTCCAAAAAAAGGAAACCAATCTGGTGGTCCCCTGCCATAAACAAACCTACAACAGAAGGAGGAAACTGATGCTGAATAAGGTGAAGTCTCAAGACTGGAAAAACTCCCTTATCAGCCTCAACAAAAAGTTGAGATCCCTCATCAAATCCTCTAAAGCTAGCTATGAAAACAGAATTGCAGCAGACAGTAAAGACAACCACAAGGCCTTCTGTAGTTATGTAAAGAATCTCCACGGCAATACCCAGATTTGCTCTGAGCTACTGCACAATGGTACCTCCTATACCAAGCCAACAGATATTGCCAATATACTGGCCGACAGATTCAGTGCCAACTTTACCCCTCCCCCCAAGGACCAATCACAATGCCAGAAGATTGCCAGGCACCCAGTATTACTGCTGCACAGGTTAAAACAGCACTGTCCAAGGGCAACAATACAGCTTCTATGGGACCTGACAATATCCCTGGCTATGTTCTACATGAACTACAGAGTGAACTGGCACTTCACCTGTGTGCCCTGTTCAATCACTGCCTCACCTCAGGCTTTGTCCCTACCGAATGGTGCACTGCTACAGTCATCCCTTTCCACAGAAGAGGAGCGACTACAAACCCTGGGAACTATTGTCCCATTAGCCTGACAAGTCTGATATGCAAAGCTATGGAACGCATTATCATGGACCTAATAAGGATATAGAGAATCTCCAAACTCTGGATCCTACACAGTTTGGTTTTCTGAACAGTAGATCATGCATGCTCAACTTGGTTGACTTCTTTGAATCAGTCACTAAAGCTGTGGATGAAGGCAAGGTGGTTCATGCAGCCTACCTTAATCTGGCCAAGGCCTTTGATACCATTCCCCTTTCAGGAATCATAGAAAAACTCAGTAAGCTAGGCATCAACCCCTGTATCACTAGATGGGTTGCAAACTGGCTCACAGATAGAACCCACAGTGTGAAAGTAGCGGACTCCAAGTCAGACTGACTACTAGTCACGAGTGGAGTCCCACAGGGTTTGGTCCTGGGTCCTTAACTGTTTGGTATCTACTTCTCTTAAGTCCAGGTCAACACGAAGAGACTGGCTGACAAAGTTCGCAGACGATTGCAAGTTGGGAGCTATTATTAACTCTCCAAGTGATGCTGACATCCTACAGCATGGCCTCACTGAGACCAACAACTGGTGTCAGAACCATAGCTTTAAGCTCAATGACAAAAAATGTGTCATCATCCCCTTTGGGAAAAATCCAGTTCCCATGAATTACCACATCAATGGTAGTCCACTGAACACAGAAGGCATTATAAGAGATTTAGGAACACAGGTTGACAGCGACCTCTCTTTTGATCACCACATTGCCTCTTTTGTCAGAAAGTCCATCTGTGTGGCACATCTCGTTACTAAGGGTTTTGCATCCAGGAAGAAAGAGGTCATTGTCTTCCTCTACTCTTCCCTCATTAGGCCAATCGTTGAGTACAATGCCCCATTTGGCGTGTACCTCACTAGACACCTACAACAACTGGAAAGGCTGCAAAAATACCTCACAAAAAGGATCCTAGGCCTTACACCATTGTCCTATATGGACAGACTCAAAAAACTCCAACTATTCTCTGTCTCATATCGGCTATGTAGAGGCGATCTCTGCTTGACTTACAAAGCCATGTCTGACCCAGCTCTGTTAGAAATGCTACATCTAAAGAAATCCCAATTCCTCCTCACCACAGGCTCAAGAGACCTCAACCTCATTACCACAATCAACAAAATGTACTGGAGGGACAGGTTCATAACCCAGAGACTGCCCATGCTATGGAATAGACTTCCCATACATGTCAAGCAGAGCACCTTGCTGACCCTCTTCAAGAGAAATCTTGATGAGTGGATGGGAAATAGAAAATTCACCCCAGGGATAACTCCAGTGGCTCTACTTGACAGAGGCACTGGGAACTAAGGTCGGGTGGCACAATGCCAGGGTAATCCTGTGGCTAGGCTTCTAAAGGCCCCAGGGCCATTAGCCTAGTATACACCTATGAAACTGTAAACATTAACAAGTCTCAGCTGGCACCAATGCAGGTACTGGATTTCATAGATGCTCAACTCTTCACTACTCAGGGTATGGTGTTTCTTCCTCTGGACAGACTGTTATCACTCCGCTATCCTGTGCTTTACATTCTTCAAGCTATCTTTTCCCCCTCCAAGCTCAGTTTTTCAGGCGTTGGGGTCCATGGTGACCATGATCATGCTCATCCCAACTGCACATATCCAGATTAGGGTTCTGCAATGGACCTTAGCCGTTCAATGGTCTTTGCTAGATCTTCCCTTGTCACATCCTGTTTGACTGTCTCATTTTTTCAGAGACACCCTTCTGTGGTGGCTCCAATCCTTGGACCTACTTCAAGGTCAGACATTTGTTCTTCCCTCCCCCACGATCGAAGTGACCATGGGCACCTCTCTGCTTGGGAGGGGCATTGCTTGGGAAGGATGGTCCAAGGCACGTGGTCATCTCTGGAGACCAGTCTGCATATCAATGCCCTGGAGATGAGGATGGTGCTGTTGGTGTTGGAAGCTCTCCATGCCTTTCTTCCTCTGGGGACTATTGCAATACAGACGGACAATATGTCAGTAGTCTGGTACATCAACAAACTGGGGGGGGGGTCCTATCATCTTTGCCACTAAGCCAGGAGATTGTGGGAGTGGGTGATCTCACTGGCCATTTTCTGGTGGCAGTGTACATTCCTGGGAAGTCCAACATTTTGGTGGACAGGCTCAGTCATTCTATTCTGATGCCTTATGAGTGGTCTCTAAATCCTTCCATTGCAGACAAGATCTTTCTAAAGTGGGGTCAGCCTTGTTCCGATCTCTTTGCCTCTTTTTCCAACATGAAGTGCAGCGGGTATCTCCATCTGAACCCCCCTCTGGGGAAGTCCACCAGAGACGCTCTAGTTCATGCTTGGCCCTCTGATCTACAGTATGCGTATCCTCCGCATCCTCTAATTCCCAAGTTCATTCAGAAAGCTTAACGGTTGGGGAGCTCAGTGATCCTTATTGCGCCTTTCTAGCTTTGCCAAGTTTGGTTCCCTACTCTGTGGTCTTTTGCAATGTATCCTCCTTGGACTCTAGTCCCGGTTCCGGATCCGATTACACATCCCTCAGGGGTTCCTCATGCAGACTTAGCCTGAAGCTCACAGCTTAGCTGCTCCAATTCCTGTGATAGCAAGGACTCCTGGGCTGTCTTCTCCTGCTAAGAAGAGTTTGGTAGTGGTGCACAAATCTTCTACCAGGAAGGTCTAGTCAAGCAAATGGAAGTGTTTTTCTATCTGGGCCTCTCAGCATGACCTGGATCCCTTCACTGTGCCAGTCTCAGCCATTTTGGAATTTTTGGCAGGCATTTTTAATTATGGCACTAGTTTCTCTACGGTTAAGGTACAATTAGCAGTGATTTTCAGTTTTCACATAGATGAGAATTCCGATTCATTGGCTTCTTCTAAGCTTTATAAGGCATTTCTGAAAGGTACCTTTCTTCTTAGGCCTCCGGTTAAGGACCCCACGCCCACTTGGGATCTTACCTTTGTTCTGCAGGCTTTGGTTTCTTCTCTATTTGAGCCAGCGGCCATGGTTGACTTGCAGTTTTTGTCATGGAAGACTGCTTTTTTGGTAGCAATTACCTCTGCCAAGTGGATTTTTGAGATTCACGCCTTATCTGTCAAACCCCTTTATCTGGTCTTTCATAAAGACAGGGTGTCTCTGCAGACCAATCCATCTATTTTACCGAAGGTGGCATCAAAATCTCATATTAACCAGGTCATTAATGTTCCAGTTTTCTTTCCAAATTTCCAAAATTAAGGAGAGTACAAACTGCACTTGCTTGATGTTCACAGGCAACTGTGTTTCAATTTGCATAGAACAAAACCATGTTAAGTTGTCTATCTCGCCTTCATTCTTGCTGGATGGGTTCGGAGCCGACCTCGGCTCCGACTGCCACTCTCTAAAAGCTCGAGAGTTGGTTCCACCGCTCGAGGCTCCTTATATCCCACAATGCTAGGCGAGAGTTACCCCAGATCTCGCTTTGCCGCCACAGCTGCGAGGTTGGTTGTTCTACCGGTTCCTGGTGAGTTTAAGCTTTTTCTATTAAAAGTTACTCTTTTTACCCCTTTTTTAGTTTAATTATTCTCAAATTAGTGTAGTTCATTGAACTTTATCCCCGACCTAATTTTTCCCGCTTTTTGTTTAAAAGAACTTTTAGTTCTTCCCTTGCCTTAGGCCTTCCCTTCCCTAGGAGTGTTTGTGTAGTTTAACTACTGTTTATGGTACTTTATTTTTAGTATTTGTACTAAAGTTGTTATTCTGACAGGGTATAACTGGTGTGTTTGAGTGTGTGTTTGTGTTCACCAGTTAGGCTATGTCAAAAGAAGCAAAGGTCTCGATTCAAGAAGTGTGATGCGTGCTGTCAGAAAATGTCTCTGACAGACGCTCACACTTCTTGTGTCTATTGTCTGGGGCCTTTGCACCTGCAGGACTCCTGTGCTGTTTGCCATGGCTTCAGCCCCAGGGTCCTGCAGGAAAGAAACAACAAGCTTATTCTGAGAGGCTTGTTGAAGCCTGAGGATTCCCTGTCTGTCTCAACAGGGAAGCCCTCCAAGGCATCGAGGTCTTCGGCTCGCTTCTGAGCCGAGACCTCAGGTTGTTCAACCTTGCCTTTATCGGCTCCGGCTGGAGCCGATAAGACTCAGTCCACAGTTTCTATGGCTTCCTCGGCTCGCCGGAGCCGAGGTTATCGAGGTACCCGTGTCGGCTCCGACAAGATCTTGAGCCGACAACCAGAAAGAGGTCTAGGTCACCTTCTCTTGGCTCCGTTCATTCGGCTCCAGGATCTCCCCTGCTGTCTGAACGAGCCAAAGGTCTCATTCCTCTAGGTCATCGAGGCTGTCCGATCATGACCTTCAGAGCGTGGTGAGTCGACTACTCAAGTCTGAGCCACTAGCCCACATGCTTCAGAGCCCGACTCATCAGTCGGTGCCTGCCCCGTCCATCAACTCTTTCCTCCTTCGACTCTCTTGAGTTCAGAGCCGGGTCGTGTCGAACCGAGACTGTGGTCACCTCGAGCCGAGACAATTGTCTTCGGCTCCGTCGGCTCCGTTTTCTTCCATGGAGGAATCTCGGCACCGACTTCCCTTGTCGGCTCCGAGGGTGAGTGGCATCGACCCTTGTCCGACCCCCTCTCCCTCTCGGTGCTTGGCGCTAGTGAGTTCGGCTCCGACATCGCCTCGGAGCCATCACTGTCGGTGCCGAGGGGGTCCTTAGCTCCTCGGAGCGGGGACCTCTGGCTCTGCCTGACGGGGTGCTTCGAGGTCATGCGGAGTGTGTTAGAGCCTGGCTCTACTCCACAGTCGGCTCCGTCAGCCCCTCCCTATGCTGCCTCAGGGTAAATCGACTCACTCCCTCATCCCGGACCGCAGAGAGCCAGCTCCTCAGGAGCTCCCTTTGGGATTTCATCCTCTTCGAGGCCTCTCCTGATTTGGCAGGAGAGCCCCTCGGAAGAGGAAGTGCAAGAGGAAGCACATTGACTCACCTGAGTCTATCACGTCCGACACAGATCTGGATGATTCTGAGGGTTCCCCGTTCCCCTTCTGAAGATGTCTCATTTGCAGACATTCTGGAGATCCTTAAACAGAGGGGAAATTGGCCAGCCCTCAACCCTTCGGAGGACGAATCTGTGTATCTTGAGGCGTTTGGCTCTCGTCCTTCCACCTCCTGGGTGTCCCCCTTGACCCCCTCATGCAGGTGGTTGCTAAAAGGCATGGACGGCTCCTGATTCAGTGGACCCCACTCCCAGGAGACCCTCCAAATTCATCACAGCTCCATCAGACAAGGAATTTTTATCAAAAGGAGTCTCTGTGGATGCTATGGTGGTAGCTGCCGCCACAAAGAAGGAACTGGCTGATCCTTCAGTGCCTGTCCATCCACCTAACAAGGAATCTAGGTCCATGGATAGGTACGGAAGCGGATGTTCTCCTCAGCGACATTTACTATGCGTCAGCTGAATTATCTGTGCCATTTCACCTCGTCCTTCAAAGGGACTTGATCAAAGAAGCGAGTGAAATGCTAAGGACCCTACAGCTGCGGGTTTCCAAGAGAAAATGAACACGCAGCTGGCTATCCCAATTCTATTTCCAACTCCTCCATGCCTCCTCTCTTATGCGTCGATGGAGCGACCAGAGACGCAGGAACAGCGGTAGCCTCACGTAGGCACGCCTGGATACGGCTATGCAACTTTCCGGAACCTTTCAAGGCGTCTTTCACGAACTCCCTTTTGATGGATCATCTCTTTTGGTCCACAAGTGAAAGAAACCCTGACTAGGTGCGAGACTGATGGCAAGACCCTTTCTGCCGCCGGAGTCCGTTTTCTACTCCTTCTAGGCCTTACCCCACAGGCCAGAAGGGGAAAGATGTGGTTCCGTAAACAATCCCAAGGGACTTGCCTGACGACAGAGTCGGTTCCCGCCAGAGGCAGAGGGGGAACAACAATGGTAGACGCCGCCTAGAGGCAGAGGGGTCCGCAGAACCAGGGCAATCGAGAAACATCCTCCGATAAGCCCTTTCAGCATCCCTGAGGTGTTGCCCGACTGCCCATCTTCGGAGGCAGTCGGGGAAGATTGTCACTGTACCCAGAAGCCTGGCTATCCTTGACACAAGACAAATGGGTACAGTCCATCATTTCGAAGGTTATTCTATTCCCTTTCTTCGTTTTCCAAATCAGTCAAAAATCCCTTCCAGATGTCCCACCGCTCAAAGGGATATAGCAGCTTTGGAAATTTCAAAACTGCTTGCAAAAGAGCTATTCAGCCAGTGCCAGCAGACCAACTAGGATCCGGAATCTACTCAAGGTTCTTTTAGTTCCAAAGAAAACAGGGACTGGAGACCAATTTTGGATCTCAGTATCTTGAACAGATCGGTCAAGAAAACAAGATTTCGGATGGTCACGCTGCAATCCATTCTTCCCCTATTGGGAAAAGGAAACTGGATGTGCTCTATAGACCTTCAGGACGCCGTACTATCACATAAAATGAACAGACGCTCCAGAAGATTCCTCCGCTTCAGGCTGGGAACCAGTCATTTTCAATTCAGGGCCCTGCCCTTTGGTCTCACCACTGCCCCGGGTGTTTACCAAATGCATGGCAGTGGTAGCTTCTCACCTGAGACGACAAGGATTCCAGGTGTTTCCATATTTGGACGACTGGCTCCTCACAGCTCCCACCAAGCATCTCCTTCTGATGGCCAGAGATTACACTTTTCGCATCTGTCAAAAACTGGGTATCTCAATAAATTGCGAAAAGTCTGTTTTGTCGCCTTGTCGTACTATTACCTACATAGGCGCAAATTAGATACTGTAAACATGTCTGCAACACTAACGAACCAAAGGATATCAGACATTCAAAAATTGGTATCACTACTTCTCAACAACAACAGAGCCAAAGCCAGGTTAGTTCTAAAGTTGTTGGGAATCATGGCAGCGCCATACCCTCCTTCCATTGGCCAGATACCACATGCGGATCCTTCAGTGGATGCTCTTTTCTCAATGGTCATACCAGGAACTTCCAATGTCTCACACCATTATGATCACGCTAGCGTGCAAAAGCATCTCATGTGGTGGATGTCTTCCCAGCTCCTGTTGGGGAGACCATTTGTTCCACCTCCTCCGGTTGCTACTCTGACAACGGATGCCTCCCTGATCGGGTGGGGGGCATTATCAGGGCAGGACAGTCCAGGGCACATGGCAACCAAACGAATGCCACTTGCACATAAATGTTCTGGAGATGAGAGCAGTGCTTTTAGCGTTGCAAGCCCTTCAACACTCTCTTCCCTTGGGAACGATTGCAATCCAGACAGACAATATGTCTGTAGTGTGGTACATCAACAAACAAGGCGGAACCAGATCATACCCCTGTGTTGAGAAGCACTCAGACTGTGGCAATGGGCGATTTCTTCTCAGCGTTTTCTGATAGCAACGCACATCCCCGGAAGTCCAATCACATTGGACAAGTTGAGCAGAGCTATTCTCATGCCTCACGAGTGGTCTCTGAAAGACTCTGTAGTGAGAGAGATTTTTCTCAAGTGGGGTCAGCCTTGCTGCGATCTTTTGCTACTCCCCAAAACAGCAAGTGCAGAGAATACTTCACTCTATTCCCTTTACCAGGCCAACCCAGCAGGGACGCGCTTAGTCCAAGTTTGGCCCGGGACTTCTGTATGCATTTCCTCCTTTCCCACTGATCTCTCAAGTAATACAGAAAGCTATCGCTCAGAAGGCCTCATTGATCCTCATTGCTCCTTACTGGCCTCGACAAGTGTGGTTCCCCTTTCTGCATCAATTTCTTTTGGAGCGACCGTGGAATCTGGACCTAGTTCCAGATCTTTTGATCCATCAGTCGGGTCAGTTTCATCGCCTCCCTCTCTGAACCTCACTGCTTGGTTCCTCCACTTCCAACCGTAGCCAGGCTTCCTCAGTTATCTCACTCTGTTAGAGATATTTTGATAGCTTCCCATAAATCTTCCACTCGAAAGATTTATTTGAGTAAGTGGAAACGATTTTCATATTGGGCACAAGGAAAGGACATAGATCCTTTCACCGCTTCCATCCAACTAGTCCTCGATTTTCTTGCTGAACTCTTCCATGCAGGTTCATCTCCATCTACTCTTAAGGTTCAATTGGCAGCTATTTCTAATTTCCATGTGGGTATTTCTGAATCCGCCCTAATGTCCCACAAACTCTGCAAAGCCTTTTTGAAAGGAGTTTTTCTTCTCAGACCTCCTGTAAGAAATCCTCCTTCTCCTTGGGACCTAAATTTAGTTCTTGCTTCTTTGATTCTTCAGCCTTTCGAACCTGCAGCTTCATGTTCCTTAAAGTTATTATCATGGAAAACTCTCTTTCTGGTGGCTATCACATCAGCTAGAAGAATTTCAGAACTTCAAGCACTCAGTTGTCGTTCTCCTTACCTTGTGTTCCATAAGGACAGAGTTTCCTTACGAACTAACCCGTCCTTTTTGCCTAAGGTGGTTTCAACATCAAATCTAAACCAATGCATTGACCTCCCTGTCTTTTCCCGGAGTATTCAAATAGGTCTGAACAAAAATTACACTGTCTGGATGTTCATCGTCAATTAAGGTACTACTTGGACAGGACGAAACAATTCAGAAAATCTGATCAGCTGTTTGTCTCCTATGAAAAGCAGAAAGGGACTTCCAGTTTCAAAGGTATCTTTATCCAGATGGCTAACATCTCTGATTACCCTTGTTTATGAGATTAGACACAAAAACTGCCTAATAAGCCTAAAGCCCATTCCACCAGAGCTTTGGCTACTTCTCTAGCCTTCCAAGACAGACTGCCTATTGACACCATTTGTGCAGCGGCTACTTGGGCTACTCCTCACACTTTTATTTCCCATTATAAGTTGGATTTAGCTTCTAGGCATAGAGCTAATTTTGGTTCCACTGTTCTCAGGAGTCTGTTCCGTTAGGCCACCGGGACAAGGTGCTAGGACGGTCCCATCCAGCAAGAATGAAGGCGAGATAGACAACTTAACATATAGAAGTTATGTTCTTACCATAACGTTCCATGATGTTCTTCATTCCACATTGCTGCAGTCCTAACTATTGGGTAGTCCGCTGTCCAGTCGGCCCGAATACCAAAGTATATGGCTGACGTCGGTCAGGGCGCATTAGACTGACGTCAGTACGTCAGGGTACTAATGCGCATGACCGACGTCATATCCTCAGTCTTTTTTGCCGCATGGTCCGATGCAGAAGCAATTTTGCGAGTGCAGGTTGGCGTTCTGAAAGTTTCTGAAGTCAGAGTTTCAGACCGAATCAAAGTTGGCTAAGTACCCCGTTGGGGAATATTTTGGTTTTTTCTTGCCTCAGTATTTAACCGGATGTCAGAAAAAGTGAATAACTGTATTTCTTGTGGGAAACAGATACCTCATAGGGATTACCATACTTTGTGTATACCTTGTTTAGGGCCTGAGCACGACGTTGTTGGATGCCGCTCTTGTGCTAGATTTAACAAACGCACTATTAAGAGAAGGTTAGACTGTGCCAGGTTAGTGTTTGGGAAGCATTGTAACTATAAAATGCCGTCGGATGCTCCGGCGCTTCGCTAAAACGTACGAAAGATAAAGCAGCAAAGCCTAGGGTGGAGGAACCGACAGTCCCAGATGTCGGTTCTTTGGAAGGCTCAGTGGAGCCGGAGGTTTTGCCAGGTGTCTCTTTGGAGTCTCAGGGAGAGACTTTACTGTTACAGGATGTATCCTCTCAGGAAGTAGGCCAGGCTGAGGGGGCTTCTCAGGTGGCTGTTCTTCCCTCTCTTCCTAAGGTGGTTAGAGCCTCCCTTCAGTTTCCAAGGCTTCTTTGAGGGCAGGCCAAGTTTAGCTTCTGTGGGGTTTCTCCTAGTGCTTCAGGATCTTTGCCTAAGAAACATATGCTTAAAATGGCAGAGGATTTGATTACTATGATTAGGGTTCTATGCCCCTCCTGATAAGAGGCCTAGGGTGGAACCTGAGTTTGGGAGTTTTGAGCAATGCTCGCAGGCTTCGGAGTCTTCGGCTGAAGACTTGCAGGAGTACCCTCCTTATTCTGATTCTGATGTGGATGATTCTACTCCTTCTGCTTCTCCTCCTGAGGATTTTTCATTTTCAGAGACTCTGCATTCCATGAGGGAGCATTTTAAATGGGAAGGTCAAGATTTCTCTGATTCCAGGAAAAGGCTTAGGGAATTTTTGTTTTTACCCCAGCATAGGCCTTTAGCTATACCTCCTGTTTTGAATGTGGTGGAAGATGTGTTTGCAGAGGCTTCCCTGAATCCTGATTCTTTGCCTCCTGCCCCAGTTAAACCGGATAGGTATTATAGGGTGCCTGAAGCTCATAAGTATCTTTTTAAGAGTCCTAGGGCAGACCCAGAAACTGTCTCTCAGGGGCCTAAAGGTGTGAAGGCCTCAGTTGTTAAAAATCCTGTCCCTCCTGATAAAGAGGCAAGGGTTTTGGATAGATGGGGAAAGAAAGTGTATACTTCTTCCACTTTAGCCATGAGGGCGTTGAATTGTCAGTTTCACATGTTAAAATATCAGAATTTTCTTCTTTCACAGTTGAAATCTAAGGTGGATGCTCTGGCAGAAGGTATTGAGTGTAAAGAGTTGCAGGATTTAGTTCATGTGTCTGAACAAGTGGGTAAACATTCCCTGCAATGTGGTTTTGATGCTGTGCAGGCCTCCTCCAGGGTGGCTGCCACTGGTTCTGTTCTTCGTAGGCACGCCTGGTTGAGAGATCAGAACTTAGCTGAGCATGTTAAGACAAGGATTTTGGATGCTCCTTTACAGTCTGATGTGTTGTTTGGTTCGCCTGTGGAGGCAGTTTTAAAGAAGATGGAGGACAAGGCTAAGTCTATGCAAACTGTTAAGGATTTTTTGCAGGTGCAGCCTCCAAGTTTAGTAGAAATTGGCCTGCTAAGGGATGGACTTATCCTGCTTATGATTCCCAGTCTAGGGGTAGGTCTAGACGTGGTAGGGGCAGAGCTCAAGGTGCTTTTAGGCCTAGGACAGGAGTGCACCTGCTCAGACTTCTGGTGAGGGCAGGGGTCAGTCCTTTCGTAAGCAGACCCAATGACCTGCCTTTTCAGCTGCCAGTGCCTTCTCGCCTGGCGGCACCTCTAGGAGGAAGACTGTCTCTTTTCAAAGAAAATTGGGATTTAATTACCCAAGACAAATGGGTTCTGGATATCATTCATCACGGTTACAGGTTTTATTTCCATACCTTGCCTCCTTTCAAAGGCATGCCAGACATTCCTCCTCTACAAAGACAAGAGGCTCACAAGCAAATTTCTCAGTTACTCCAAATAGGGGCCATTCAGCCGGTTCCTGTGCCAGAAAGGGGCCTAGGATTTTATTCTCGCCTGTTCCTAGTACCAAAGAAGGGGAACACGTGGAGACCAATTTTGGATTTATCTATCCTCAACACTTATCTGGACATTCCCAAGTTCAAAATGTTGACGTTACAACAGCTTTTACCTCTGCTGGGCAAGGATCACTGGATGGTAACTTTAGATCTCAAGGAAGCTTACCTTCATGTGCCTATAAGACTAAGTTGCAGAAAGTATCTGCGTTTCGAGCTGGAAATTCTCATTATCAGTTCTCTGCATTGCCCTTTGGCTTATCTACTGCCCAGAGTATTCACAAAGGTTCTGGCTCCAGTGATAGCTTACTTCAGGCTAAAAGGAATTCAAATCTATCCTTACTTGGACGATTGCCTGATTCTGGCTCAAGAAAAGGAAGACCTTCTGCAGCATTTGGAATATGTCATAGCAGTGCTAAGATGCCTAGGGTATTCTGTGAACGAAATAAAGTCCAGTCTAGTACCCTCTCAAGACATGTGCTTTCTGGGTGTGAGACTGAATACAGCAGCCCAGATGGCCTTTTAACCCCGGACAAACAAAAGAATCTTTCCAGTTACTTCCATCAACTATCTCTTCAGTCCGGGCTGACTGCAAGGACAGTCCTTCAAGCCTTAGGGTTCATGGCATCTTGTATTCTGGTGCTTCCCAATGCCAAACTGCATATGAGGAAGCTACAATGGTATCTCAAAAATCTATGGACACAGCACTGCCAGGATTTGGACACTGTCATTCAAATAATACCTTGCATTCAAAAGGAATTTTTGTGGTGGGCTCAGGAATGTCACCTAAACAAGGGACTCTCTGTGACCCGGCCTGAGGCGAGTCAGATTCTCACGACAGATGCCTCAGACATTGCTTGGGGAGCTCATCTAAATGGAAAGTGGATACAAGACAAGTGGCCTGCCAGACTACAGCATCTACATATCAACATGAAGGAGATGTTAGCAGTCCAATTTGCATTAATGGCTTTCAAGGAGTTACTTCTTCCAGGGCAGGTGTTGATTCTAACAGACAACACAACTGTCATGTGGTACATCAACAAACAAGGGGAACACATTCTTACCCATTGTGCAGGCAAGCAATGATTTTATGGGAGACTGCGCACGCTTGCAACTAACTCTTCAGGCAAGGTTTCTGCCGGAGCACAGAACTCCTTAGCAGATGTGTTAAGCAGACAAATCATGGATCCCCACGAGTGGAAACTGGATCTTCATGTATTTCAAAAGTTGACAGTGTCCTGGGGAACTCCAGACATAGATCTGTTCGCTTCTCCACTGAACCACCAGCTGCCAAAGTTTTGCACAAAGAGGTTTCATCACACAGCTTGGAAAGTGGATGCTCTTTCTTTCAGTTGGAAAAATCTTCATGTGTATGCGTTTCCACCTCTGCCTCTTCTTCCAAAGGTGCTTCTAAAGGTCAGACAAGACAAGCCAAGGATGATTTTAATAGCTCCAGATTGGCCTCGGCAGCATTGGTACCCATTACTGAGGAATCTGGTAAAGAAGCCTCCATGGCCTTTACCCTTGATTCCACATCTGTTGTCTCAGAAGGACGGTCGTCTGCTCAATGTCAAGCTTCACTCTCTTCATCTAACAGCCTGGCATATTCTGTTTTGAAAGACAGCAGGTCTCAACTTCCTCAACAAGTTTTAAATGTGATTATGGAAGCCAGAAGACCTAGTACAAGGAAAGTGTACGCAGAAAAATGGAAGAGATTTTTATTTTGGAGTGCAGCAAAGAATTTGGAGATTTCAGAGCCTAATTTGAGTGTGGCTCTTCAATATCTTACTGAGTTATTGGACAAAGGTTTGTCTTTCTCTTCCATTAAGATTCATGCTGCAGCAATTTCAGCTCACTATGATTGTGACCCACCATTGTTTTCACATCCTTTGTTCAAGCAATTTCTTAGAGGGGCAAAGAATATAAGACCCCCACGTAGAGCTCCTACTCCTGCTTGGGATCTCAATTTTGTGTTGGAGAAACTTACTCTACAACCTTTTGAGCCTGCAGCTACTGCTGAACTGAAATACTTGTCATGGAAGACTGCTTTTTTGTTGGCCATTACTTCTGCAAGAAGGGTTTCTGAGTTACAGGCCCTTATGGCAGTGGAGCCTTTTTTGATTTTTCATAAGGATAGGGTATCTTTACGTACTAATCCTTCCTTTATGCCTAAAGTGGTTTCTAGTGTGGCTTTAAACCAAACTATTCATTTGCCTACCTTTTATGCAGATCCCCAAAATAAAGGGGAAAAGATTTTGCACACTTTAGATGTACACAGGCTATTGCGTTATTATTTGAGCAGGACTAAGGATTTTAGGCAGTCTCAGCAGTTGTTTGTTTCTTTTGCTTTGAGTTCAAAGGGCAAGCCTGTGTCAAAACAAACTATTTCTAGGTGGATTGGGTGTTGCATTACATTTTGTTATTCCCATCATGGCAAGGAGATTCCAGCTGGGATTAGGCCTCATTCCACTAGGGCTACTGCCACTTCCACAGCATTTCTAAGGGGGGTGGCAACTAAGGATATTTTGGAGGCAGCTACTTGGAGTTCAGTGCATACTTTCTCTAAGCATTATCACCTTCCTCTCTACTCTAAGTCTAGGGCTGGTTTTGCCACAGCTATTTTGCAAGGCATGTTGTCAGTTCCTACCTCCTTATGATTTGCCAGCCTCCCTTACCTCTGCTTTGGGATTCTACCCAATAGTTAGGACTGCAGCAATGTGGAATGAAGAACATAGTACAGTTTTGTACCTACCATAAATGTAGATGTTCGAGGATCCACATTGCTGCAGTCCAATTTACCCTCCCTCCTTCCCCTCTGTGTTTAGGGGTGGTTGTGTAGGTGAGGTTATATTCTGCTAATTGTGTATATATTGTATATATATATATATATATTTTTTTTTTTGGTGCAGGTATTTTGGGAGTTTTTGGTTTTTGGCCTTATCTTTTCAGGGTCTTCTGACATCTGGGGCAAGAAAAGACTGAGGATATGACGTCGGTCATGCGCATTAGTACCCTGACGTACTGACGTCAGTCTAATGCGCCCTGACCGACGTCAGCCATATACTTTGGTATTCGGGCCGACTGGACAGCGGACTACCCAATAGTTAGGACTGCAGCAATGTGGATCCTCGAACATCTACATTTATGGTAGGTACAAAACTGTACTTTAGTTGTCTTCTTCTCGCCTTCTTCTTGCGTCCCACCCTCCTTCCCCCTGGCCTGGACAGACCTAGAGGAGTTGTGATCGTGACCTCTCTTTCTACCACCTCTTTCTTAGCTATATGCTATTATGCATATTTCTTGTTTCAGGATGTAGGTCACCCTTCTTCTTCCTGTTGTTAGAGGTGGATTCTGTTTTTCACAGTTATACTGTTTCTGTTATAAGCTGGGGTTAGCTTACAAACGAGATCTGAGGTAACTCTCGCCTAGCATTGTGGGATATAGGGAGGGGGCCTCGAGCCGGTGGAACCAACTCTCGAGCTTTAGAGTGGCCGAGTCGGAGCCGAGGTCGGCTCCGAACCCATCCAGCAAGAAGAAGGCGAGAAGAAGACAACTAACATGGAACGTTATGGTAAGAACATAACTTCTATTTATGCAAGTCAGATCAACTATTTGTTTCCTTTTCTAAACCGTTCTTGGGAAAGCCTGTTTCAAAAGTTACAATTGCTCCATGGATTTCTGAATGCATTTCATTGGCCTGTCGAGCCAAAGGTTTATCTCCAGAAGGATATGTCCAGGCTCATTTCCACCAGATCTTTTGCTACTTCTGTGGCTTTTTGGTCCAGGGTTTCTCTGAATGATATCTGGTCTGCAGCAACCTGGCCATCACACACTTTTATTTCCCATTATAAATTGGATCTTCTTTCCAGGGGCAGGGCATCTTTTGGCTTAGCCGTGGTCCAGAACATCCTTCCATGAGGACCTTCCAGGGTTTATTGGTAGCTAGGGACTCCTGTCCCTCAGGTTGAAGATCAAATGTAAACAACACCTTCAGATAAATGAGTTATGTACTTACCATAATGTTTCATCTGAGTTGTTGCTTTTCATTTGTCTTCACCTGTCCCTCCCTCCTTTCCCCTGCCTTGTGTGGGTTATGTAGTGGACTGGATGGAAAAGGCATAGCCCCTCTATCTTGGCTAACCTTCCTTTTGATAAGCCCTTTGTGGGTTGTGTCAGGTTTATTGGCATGTTATCTAGGATGAGAGGCTGCTGTTCCACAGCAAAATTGATCTGAGGGGAGGAGGAAGACCATGGCATTATGGGTAGGGGAGGAGCTTGGACTTTGGATCTGATAGGTTCATAGGTAAGTACTAGGCTATTGGCCCTAGGGCCTATATAGGCCTAGCCAAATGGTACCCTGGCTTTTGCCACCTAAGAAAATTATTTTCCTGTGACCTGTCAAGCAGAGCCACAGAAGTGACCTCTGGGGTGAATTTCCTATCTCCCATCCAATCATCAAGATTTTTCTTGAAGAGTGCTAATGAGGAGCTTTGTTTGATATAGATAGGTAGCTTGTTCCAGAGTATGAGAAGTCTCTGGGACAGGAATCTGTCCCTCCACCATGTTCTGTTTATTGTGGTGACAAGGTTTAGGTCTCTAGAGAGTGTGTAGCTCGGAGGGATTGGGATTTCTTTAAGTGGAGCATGTCCAACAGCGTTGTATGTTAGGCAGAGATCGCTTCTGAGTAGGCAATATGCGAGAGAGTAAAGCTGGAGTTTTTTGAGACGGTCTGCATAGGGCATCTGTTTGAGGCCAGTAATCCTCTTTGTGAGGTAATTCTGTGGCCTTTCCAGTTGTTGTAGATGTCTTGTGAGGTACATACCAAAAGGGTGTTGTACTCTATAATGGGTCTAATGAGTGATGAGTAGAGGGGAACAGTGACCTCTTTTTTCCTGGATGAGAAACCTTTTGTGATGACGTGTGCCACATAGAAGGATTTCCTAACTACTGTGGCGATGTGATTATCAAAGGAGAGACTACGATCCACCGAAGTCCCAAGGTCTGTGTATTCTGCCGAATTGGATCCGTGCTGGATCAGAGTCCCTCAGGTTGAAGACAAATGAAAAGCAACAACTCAGATGGAATGTTATGGTAAGTACATATCTTATTTTTTTAAATAATTTAGTTACTTCTATTGCACAAGTCACTACACATTGTTTACACTGTGTCTGTGTGTGAGACTGTTAATACTTCTTCTAGGGCTATGGGCATGGTACTTTTTTAAATACTTTATTGAATTATCAAGTTTAACATAGGCAAAGTTGCATTTATATTCACATTTACAAACATTATACATAACATACATTGTTCTATACAGTATAATAAATCCAACATTACATAAATTGTTCACTTCCTGCATTCTCTTAAATCTCATTCTTCCTCCAAAACATTTTTTTCTGCTTGTATTGTTCCCACAGTTTCCAGTTTGTTTCTACATAATTTACTCCTACCTTTTACTAAAGATCCCACTTCCTGTTTTATCTGTTACAATATTCGCTACTACAAGTATGGTTGGTATAGACTTTGATTTCCATTTTCTAGTAACTGTGTTTTGGGAGCCACTAGAATTCAACTTAAGAAGGCATACTATATCTAGGCAATTTGGATCATGTATCCTAGCTAAAAAAGAGTAATTTCCTTAGTTACACTGATTTGCTCACCTAGTGTTCCTGAAAGGATACTCTGTAGGGAATTTTTAAAGCCTGCCAACTCATTATACTCCAAGAATATATACTCCCAGGTACCTCTTTCTTCCACATTATGCCTCCATCATTTGCCATCTACCTGAGGAAAAATTCTTTGGAGTCTGATTGAGGTATAAAACTACCTATGCGACCACTTCCAGGCAAAAATCCCTAAATCTTCTAGATTTTGTTGCAAATTTGGGAGCCATGCATATGCCCACCCATTGTTTCTTTGTTAATTACTTATCTAGTTTATTTTTTCAGACTTTTCTGACCACCTCTGAATGATTCTTATAGTTATTGTGTAATATTTTATATATTCTACTAATTATCCATTTTTAACAGTAGCTTCTGTTCTAGATTCAGCTAAAAACTTAACCAGTGTAGGTCTTTCATTTAGGTACTATTTTGAGGAGGTGTGCCTGACTGCATTCTCAGACCCCCCCTTTTGATGATAAAAATTATGTTTTAAATTCTTCTTTGGATAGAAATTTAATTTTTGCCCCACCCCCACTAAATGTGTGAGGAAAGGGGTAAGTTGCTCCTTTTCCAAAATTTCTAAGGGAATCTCTAATCCCTAATCCAATTTTGTCAAAAAAACTAAACCATCTCAGAATCCAAGAAATGTCAAGGGGGGTTAAAAAGAATTCTGGAACCTCCCACAACCAAGAACAGTCCATCAAGTCACAATGACTATCTAAGGGACATTGTCCCTCCTTCCATTCTGGCAGCCCCATTTCCCTTCTAGAATATCTGAATCTTCACTTTTCTCTTTTTGTAACAGATCATTTCAGACAAATGGTTCTGATAATCATTCATCAAGGTTGCAGATAGCAGTGGGAGGAAATTTCACCTTTATAAGGGGTAATTCCTTATCCACCAGACAAAACTCACTTTAATTTCACCTGTTCTTCATCACATGCTGTCCCAGAGTATGATACAACCAGTTCCTCCCTCCCAGTTGGGGAAAGGTTTTTATTCAAAGATTGCATCCCAATCGATTTAGTTGAGTGCCTGGATGATAGAGTCATAATTTCCTTTAGACACCTGTATACTGAGGACGTGCAATAGGTACTAATGGAGGCAAGAAAGCCTGTTACTAGAAAAATCATATATTAGTAATGAAAAGGCTTTTCTCATTGGAGCAAACAACATAACCAGCCCCCCATTCATGGCTAGAATTTCTCTGTTTTTACAATATTCGTGTGAGTTACTATTCTACGGCCTTTCTTACTCTTCCACGAGCTTCATTTATTGGCCATATCAGCATGTCTGCCTATGGATCCATCAATGCACTGTCGTGTCAAAATGTTTATTGAAAGGGGTTTTTCATAAGAGGCCTACAAGAAAATCGATAAGAGGCCTACAAGAAAATCGATAGCCCCTCCTTAGGATATTAATTTTGTGTTGGAGAAGCTAACACTTGCTTCATTTGAATCAGCTAACCTGACCTCTGCAAGCTTCTGAGTTGCAAGCTCTTATGGTGCATCAATCCTATTTCATTTTCCATAGAGACAGGGTTTCTTTTTCAAGTAATCCTCCTTTATGACTGAAGTGGTATCTGAATTTACTTTAAGCAAGACTATCTCCCCCTTTTCTTTTGTGAAACTAAAAATGAGGGAGAAGGGATACACCATACCTTGGATGTCCACAAATAACTCTGGTTCTATCTTGACAGAACTAATTTTTTCTGATCTTTGGATCAGTTATTCATTGTTTGTGCAGGTAAGAAGGGACAACCTGTGTCATAGGAGACTGTTTCCAAATGATTGTCTAAGGCTATTACCTTTTGTTATACTCAACACAACAAACCAATTCCAGGCAGGGTCAAGGTCCACTCCACCAGGGCCTTGGCTTCAGCTGTGGTGTTTGGGAAAGGATTGGAGTCCAACGGTTGCAACTTAGTCCTCTGTACATACTTTAAAAATCATTATACGCTTGATTCCTTCATCTAGGTTTAGATCAGGCTTTGCTAGGACCTTTCTCCAAGGGCTCTTGGACTCTTCTCCTTCTACCTCACAAATGTGGTAAGCTAGGGTAACCTATCCATATAGCCAAAAATACTGCAGCAGTGATATTTAGGAGAAACATAGTACAGTTATGTAGATAAGCTTACCATAACAGTAGATGTTAGAATGATCACTGCTATAGTAGTTGCTCCCTTTGTACACCCCATTTGTTTTTTGATGTGTTGTTTATGCCAGGGTGTGGACATTTATATTTTGTTTATTCCTAGCATTGTCCTTTCAAGGCTTAGCCTCCTTGTCTTTGTT
The DNA here is from genome assembly GCF_019279795.1 of Protopterus annectens. Lineage (NCBI taxonomy): Eukaryota > Metazoa > Chordata > Ceratodontiformes > Protopteridae > Protopterus > Protopterus annectens. The sequence goes on along the minus strand of NC_056732.1, from coordinate 850,485,307 downwards.
GGTATGAAAGCTCTGAAGGGCTTGGTGCCCAAACCTGTGTTTTCAGTCACCTCATCTTGAGCTGAGTGATGGTTTGGGTGAGTGGAAAGTGCCCTGAAGCTTTGGAAGCTGGCTGGCTGTTGTATCCTATGTAGGATATAAGCCCATATAGCTCAGGCTACTGCAGCAGTGATCATTTGAACATCATCTGATCTGATGTCTATATTTGTTCAATTCATCGTATGGTTTGTCAGATCTGCTCTTAGCTCCTTATACCAGAGTATTGGATTCAAGAGCTCTGACTCCTTCCTTTACCCACAATTCCCTCCTCCTGACTGATTTACCTAAAATCTTGTTTGCTGTGTGTTCGACCAGACATATCTTCCAAGAGCTCCAGCGTAGTCATGTGAAATGAAAGGTATTTTTTGTCTGAAATTTTTACACTTCCCTTTTCTGCTTTCTTATTGAATAGTTGATCTGAAGTAGGCAGACTTCATTTGTCTGCAACCTGTGGGTATCGGATCCGACCTCGGATCCGAGCCGGCATTTCAAAAGCTTAGGCTCCGAGCTCCTAGCTCCTCCCTCTACCCATAACCCCTTGCCAATCCCTGACTGACCTCAGATTTCGTTTGCCGCTTTCAAGTTGCGACGGATTCCTTGAGCTCCTAGTGCAGATAAGTTTTCTGACAGAAAATTTTTGTAAAACTTTAACTTTTTTAATTTAATTAGTTAGAAGTGTTTGTGTTAGGCTTTCCTCTCTCTATCTTTTAATTTTTTCTCGGGTTTTGCGTAGTTTGTGTGTGTGTGTGTGTTTTTAGGCCTGTTAGGGCTTAACATGTCTGAAGCCCATAAGGCAGTATTCTCTAAATGTACCGAGTGTGGCCATAAGCTGTCCCCAGCGGATGGCCACACTCGTGCATTGTCGCTTGGGGTTGAACACCTGTCATCTGGTTGTACCATTTGTGCAGGGTTCAACCCCGAGCTTTGAGGGAGCGGAGGTCGAAGCTGGTTCTGGCGGGACTTCTCCCTCCAGATACCGCTTCGGCTTCTGCCCCTTCTACACAGCAAACAGTTGCTGTGGGCTCTCCTCCACCGGCTGGGACTCAACCTCCCTCAAAAATGCCGGAGGAGAGAGAGTCTTCTAGGAGCGAGAAAAGAAGGAGAGGCACAGGGAGAGGCACCACAAACGGAGAGCTGAAACTTCTAGTTCGGCTCCTCCATCCAAGCGGGCCTCTCCTGTGCCTTCTAGCTTCCTCCTCCTCGGCTCCACTCCCTCGGTTCTCTCCTGGGCCCGAGGAGGAGGAGGCTAGCCCTTCAACGAGGTCCCCAAGGCTCTCTAGATCCGCCGGTGGCCTCGACCAGATCCACCTTCTCCATGAGTGAAGCAGACATGGACCGGATGATGAGGAAATTCATCCAGGCCCAAATGCAAATGGGAGTGCTCCTAGCCCCCCCCATCCGGGAGGGGCTGACCTTTTTCGCCTTGGCTCCTTCTCCGACCCACACCATGGGTTCGGAGCTGTCGGCGCCGGGCAGAGTTGGATCCGGGGGTGGGTCGGATCAGATAGGTCGGCGCACCTCGGATCCGTCCCATCCCTTGAGTGCTTGGTGCCGGACCCGACCTCGAGCCGAGGACCGAGCCTCGGATCCGAGGGAGCTGGTGTGTCTTCGGCTCCGTCTAGGTCAGAGCACACGGTCTCGGATCCGGCGGTCGCTCGGCTCCGATCCGTCGCCGGATCCAGTGGGGGTCGGCTCGGGTTTAGAGAAGCTGGCTCCCCTCGGCCTTCGTAGTGGAAAGGGCACTGTTGAGGACTTCCGGACCCCCGGTCCCTGCCACGGCTCCATCCCGCGCTCCCTTGCAGTTGGGCCAGGCCCCCACCAGCTGGTCCCAGGGACAGCCCGCCTCGATGTCCCAAGTAGTTCCCTTGGAACATCCAGCTGCGGAAGAGTACTCCTCGGACAGCCCCGAAGAAGTACCTCGGGCGTAAGTGCAAAAGGAGGCACATGGACTCCCCGAGTCCGTTACCGAAGACACAGACTTGGATGAAGGGGAAGGCTCCCCAAGATCACCCCCTGAGGACGTCTCATTTGGAGACATTATGGAAATGTTGAGGATCGGGGGGGTGGTCTGCCCCCAAGGCCTCCTCAGACGAGTCTGTGTTCTTGGAGGCATTCGAGGCGGGCCCATCTACCTCTTGGGTGTCCCCTCCTGCCGATCCTCTGGTGGACCTTATATCCATCAGAGCGTGGAAGGATCCGGACACCGTTGAGCCTGTACCCAAGTGTCCTGACCGTATCCTTTCCTCCGGACCGCACTCACTGGAGCAAAGGCCCCCCAGTAGATGCCATGATGATGGCTGCAGCCACTAAGAGGGAATTGGCCCAGGAGAGTCCCTCTATGCATCCTCCGGGCAAGGAGTCCTGCTCGATGGATCGCATTGGGAAGCGAGTTTTCAGTTCAGCAACCTTCTCTTTGAGAGCTGAACTACATGGCACTTCATCAGGATGCAGCGGGATCTGATTAAAGAATACGCTGCATCTCCCCCAGAGTCCATGTCGGGTGAGGATAAGCAGGTATACTCCACCCAAATGGCCACTCTTAGAGCAGTTTCTAATACATCTATGCGGCTGCTTTCTCACGCTACCGAGGGAGCCGCTAGAGCCAGCGGAGCAGGCCTAGTCATGAGGCGGCAGGCCTGGCTCCGCCACTGTGATTTCGCAGAGCCCTTCAAGGCGACTTTCGCAAATGGCCCCTTCGATGGTTCTGCCTTGTTTGGCAAAACTGTTCGCAAACATTAGTCCAGAGCGAGAAGGACGGGAAGACGCTGTCTGCCGCCGAGTCCGCTTCTCAGCTCCCCAGAGGTCCTTCTCAAGAACCAAAAGGAACAGAAGAAGATGTGGTTCCGAAGTCGCAGCAGTCCCAACCTGCTCCGGATAACCAGTCCTTCCGTGGCAGAGGAGGACGGGGAGGTCGCCGTCCTAGAGGCAGGGGGGCTCCTAACAACTTTGGGTCCAGAGAACCTTTTTCTGATAGACCCACGCAGCAGCCCTGAAGGGTTGCCCGACTGTCCGTCTCTGGAGGCAGTCGGGCGTTCGAGGCACCTAACTTCTTGGGAGTCCATCACAACAGACCGTTGGGTGCTTCGCGTGATATCCAGAGGTTATACAATTCCCCTTTTCAAAGTTCCCAGATCTCGCAGCCTCCCAGATGTTCCACCCGACCAAAGGGAGGCAGCAGCTATCGAAATCGGACAGCTGCTAGAAAAAGAGCTATCCAGTCGTCCCCAGATCAAACCGGGTCAGGGTTTTACTCCAGGTTCTTTTTAGTGCCAAAGAAAACGGGGTCTTAAGACCGATCTTAGATCTTTCCTTTCTGAACCTGTCAGTAACCAAGCAAAAGTTCCGGATGGTCACCCTTCAATCTATACTCCCCCTCTTGAGGGAGAACGACTGGATGTGCTCCATCGACCTCAAGGACGCGTACTACCACATTCGCATGGACAGACGGTCCAGGAGGTTTCTTCGCTTCCGGCTGGGAGCCAGTCATTATCAGTTCAGGGTCCTTCCCTTTGGTCTCACCTCAGCCCCCAGGGTGTTCACCAAGGTTCTAGCTGTTGTAGCGGCCCACCTGAGGCTCCAGGGATTACAGGTCTTTCCGTACCTGGACGACTGGCTCCTAACGGCATCATCAAGGCATCTCCTGTGCTCAGCCAGGGACTACTTCCTGCGTAGCCCCAAGGCTGGGCATCACTGTCAACTGGGAGAAATCTTTACTGCACCCCACACAAGTTATAGATTTCATAGGAGGAAGACTAAACACCAGGTCAATGCGAGCCTTCCTCACCCCAGACAGAATTTCCAACCTGAAGTGTCATGTCGCAGCGGTCCTGCAACCATTTCCGACAGCAGCTTCGGTCCTGAGGGCCCTAGGTTCGATGGCGGCAGCTATCCCTTCTTATTCATGCGCTACGCATGAGGGTTCTTCAATGGACCCTTCAAGTTCAGTGGTCCCCTCTCTGTTCCTCTCTCAACACTCCGATAGCAGTCAGCAAAGCATGCAAGGATTCCCTTCTTTGGTGGCTTCAATCTCCGGAGCCTCTGACAGGGAGACCTTTTGTGCAGCATTTCCCGAGCCACAGTGACCACGGACGCTTCTTGCCTCGGGTGGGGCATTCTGCGGAAAGATTCCCCAAGGCACGTGGAACTCCACAGAGACTTCGTTGCATATAAACGTCCTGGAAATGAGGGCGGTGCTTCTAGCGTTGCAAGCACTTCACCACGTTCTTCCTTCAGGGACTATTGCGATCCAGACGGACAACATGTCGGTAGTCTGGTACATCAACAAACAAGGAGGAACCAGGTCCTATCCCTTTGTCGAGAGGCCATGAGAGTCTGGGAATGGGCAATTTCCACCGAACGCTTTCTTGTAGCAACGCACATTCCGGGAAAATCCAACATCCTTGCGGACAAACTCAGTCGCACCATTCTTTCCCCTCACGAGTGGTCTCTCAATCCTCAGGTAGTGAAGAAGATTTTTGCCATTTGGGGCAACCCTGTTGCGATCTTTTGCCTCTCACTCAAACGCCAAATGCGACAATTTCTTCGCTCTGCTTCCCCACCAGGAATTCGAGACGCGCTGGTGCATGCTTGGCCTCCTGGTCTCCTTTATGCCTACCCTCCACTACCTCTAATGCAGAGGCTTCTGCAGAAAGCCAACAGTTTGGGGAGCAGAATGATTCTTATTGCCCCGTTCTGGCCTCGTCAACCCTGGTTCCCCTTTGTATGGTCTCACAAAGTGAATCCACCTTGGATTCTGGATCCGATTCCGGATCTCATCTCCCATCCTCTGGGAATTTCGGTCCCCAATCTACGCACCCTGAAATTGACAGCTTGGCTGCTCCAGTTCCATCCTTGATTAGGACTCCCGGATTCTCGTCACCGGTCAAGGCCATTCTAGTGGCAGCTCATAAACCTTCCACTAGGCAGGTTTATCGGAGTAAATGGAAGAGATTCTCTATTTGGGCGGTCCAGAAAAGTTTGGATCCTTTTTCAGCACCTATGTTGGCAGTGCTGGATTTTTTAACAGACCTCTTTCATCAAGGGGCAAGTTCTTCCACGATTAAGGTACAATTGGCAGCCATCTCTCATTATCACATTGGCCATGAGACAGCTCCCCTTATGACGGCGAAATTGTGCAAAACCTTTCTTAAAGGGATTTTTTTGTTGAGGCCTCCAGTCAAAGACATTGTACCACCTTGGGACCTATCTTTAGTTCTGCAAGCCCTTACTGCTCCTCCCTTCGAGCCTGCAGCGTCCACAGACCTGAAGTACCTTTCCTGGAAGACTGCCTTCTTAGTAGCTATCACTTCAGCCAGAAGGGTGTCTGAACTTCAGGCTTTATGCGTCAAGCCGCCTTACCTTTCCTTCTTTCCAGATAGGGTGTGCCTCAGGACCAATCCATCTTTTCTCCCAAAGGTCGCTTCAGAATCTAATATCAACCAATCAATCAACTTACCTGTGTTTTTTCCCAAGTATTCAAACAAAGGAGAATACAAACTGCATTCCTTGGATGTTCATAGACAATTACGATTTTATATTCACAGAACAGCTGGCCACAGGCAATCAGATCAGCTGTTCGTCTCCTTTGCTAAATTTGCTTTGGGTAAAGCAGTTTCTAAAGTCACACTATCGAGGTGGATTGCTAATTGTATTCTGCAGGCTTATGACACTTCAGGTAGACCTGCTCCTCAGAGGGTTACGGCTCATTCTACTAGGGCAGTCTCCACGTCAGCTGCCTTTAAGTCCCGTGTGTCATTGGATGATATCTGCTGCAGCCACTTGGGCCTCACCTCATACCTTTATTTCTCATTATAAGGTGGATGTTGTTTCCAGAGGAAGAGCATCCTTTGGCTCAGCGGTGCTCGAAACATCCTTCCATAACGACCGCCCAAGATTCAGGTAGCTGGGGACTCTGTCCCACAGGTTGCAGACAAATGAAGTCTGCCTACTTCAGATTTAGAAGTTATGTACTCACCATAACGTTCCATCTGAGTAGGTGACTTCATTTGGATGCAACCGTGCCCCCCTCCATCCCCTGACCTTTATACAGCGAGTATTTTTTTGCTTTGTTCAGTTACTGTTGTCAGTATTATATAGGCAAACTCAATCTGAGGTCAGTCAGGGATTGGCAAGGGGTTATGGGTAGAGGGAGGAGCTAGGAGCTCGGAGCCTAAGCTTTTGAAATGCCGGCTCGGATCCGATACCCACAGGTTGCATCCAAATGAAGTCACCTACTCAGATGGAACGTTATGGTGAGTACATAACTTCTAATTAGTTTCATATAGTGTTAGGATTAGGTGTACATGTTTTTGATCAGTTTAGATAACCCTTCAATTTTTTTCTAAGTGGGCCTTCTAGTAGAATTCATATTTATATAAATGCTTATATAGATACTTATACTTTAGATAGAATAAAACAGTTATTGCTAAAGTGTGCCCTCTTCAGTTTACTTTATATATACAGTATTCAGTGTGCAGTGTGTTATTGTAATATTTCCTGGTGTGATAATATAGTTCTAATGTCTGACAAGTCCACTGGTTTCAAGAAGTGTTCAGTCTATGGATGCAAGATACGCCACCAAGATTCCCATTCACTGTTATCTGCAGGATAATCATAGAATCTTTGCTGCTTTTGGTGCCAGAGCACTTCAAAGGTAGAAGGGAGGAATTTATTCTTAAAGGTATACTTGCCCTTAGACAGGATCCAAAATATCCTCTGAGACCAAAGTACTTCCATTTCTCCATTTAGGGAAAATAAGTGGGAAAAGAGAGAGAAAAATCCAAAAAGAAGGAAAGAGAGAGAGAGCGATCCAAAAAGAAACATAGAGGCAAACAAGGTGAGAAGAGATGAGAAGAAAAGGTAGAAAAATTGAAGCAAAGGTCTCTGTATCCAACTGCTTTTTCCAGGTGTGGCACCTAAGTTGCTGAGGCAGTCAGATCCACCTGCAATTCGGAATCCGAACTCCCTCCCCAAAATAAATCTTTTCTCTAGGACCAGTCAGCCTCAGACTTTATTCACCGATACTCCAACAAAAGCTACCATTGAGACCAACATCTGTATCTGCTTCTTCAAGATCTGGTTGATCCACCAGAGGTCTGTCTGATTTGTATGTCGACCGTGTGATGAGGAAATTCCTAAGTACACAAATTCAGCTGGAGTCCTCTGGCACTATCTCTGAGGAGAGGACTGGGAACTGACACTTCAACACTGTCCAACCTCTTTCTGACACTGTCTCCTTTTCTGAACCCTTCTCCACCCCACACTGGCATCAGATCTGGTAGCCCTGGAGATTTCGGTTTCAGTATTTTCCTATACTCTCTCAACACCAATGTTTTTGAGTAAAGAAGAGTCCCATAGCTAGAGTGTCTGGATCAGAGTTCTGATGGTGGAGTTGAGTCAAGGGTTTTCAGAGCCATTCTTCCCCCTCATTGCTTTAGCTGTAGACTGCTTGGCTTCAAGGTCCATCTTACAGCTGACCTCTTTTGGAGTCAGGAAACCTCAGAGCTAACCTCTTTTGGAGATGGGAAGCCTACCAAGTCTGCTGACAGAGGTAGTTTCTCCTCAGCTGCATTAGCTGAGTCGTTTTTCAAGGCTGTGGAAAGGGCTTTGGCTGGGCCAAGGAGACTCATGTGTGAACCAAGTTCTAATCCATCCTGACTCCTAGTGGATCCTGTGCCTTTTTCCTCTAATTCAGGTTGACAGGAACAGACAGACCTAGTTAGCTTCAAGGCAGCTTGACATTCGAGCTCCTGTGCAACTTAGACATGTCTCCTTCAGAGTCTCTGATACACATCCCATGAAAAAGGATGTCCAAATGGAAACATTTAGATTTCTCTTCAGAGTCCATCACTGAAAACTTGGACTTAGATGATGCATAAGGATCCCTAAGGACTCCCCCACCCCCCACTGTAGACATCTCCTTTGGGGATATTCTAATTGATGAAGCTGAGAGGAGGGATGGTCCACAGAAAGTCTTCCTTCTGATGAGTCCGTGTTCCTTGAAACTTTTGGGTCTATCCCATTGAGGTCATGGGTGGTCCCACCTCTTGATGTCTTAATAGATCTTGTCACTCAGAAGGCTTGGAAGGAACCTGACGTGGCAAAGCCTATTCCAAAAAATAAACGGATAAAATTTTGGTTGCTGGAAAAATAGGAAAAACTTGTCAAAGGGGCCCCCTCTGGATGCCATGGTGGTAGCAGCAGCCGCAAAGGAGTAGTTATCTGAGGTAAGTTTCTCTGTTCATCCCCCTTACAAGGAGTCAGGGGCATTGGACAGACTAGGAAAATTGACACATTATATATATATATATATATATATATCAGTGACCACTGCACTATGTTGCACACCTGACATGTTTCCAAAGAGACTTGATCAAAGAACTTTCCAAGTCTCTTTTGGGTAGCTTGCCTATGGATGTCCAACAAAACAGTGGACGCCCAGTCTACCTCAAATGTGTCCATGAGACTGCTGTCAGACTCAGCTGATGATACAGCAAGGGCAGCTAGTACAGGTATTACTATGCAACACCATGTTTGGATGTGGCTATGCAACTTTGCAGAAAGCTTCAAGGTGTCCTTTTATCAGTGCACCATACAATGGTTCCACTCTGCTTGGACCTAAACTGGATGGTAAGACCTTGTCTGGCATGGAAATTTATTTCTCTACTCCCAAAAGATCCTTTTACAGGAATGAAAGGGGAGGTAGGAAGAGTCTATATTGGAACATCAAATATTTAACAGTTCGAATCACTAAAGGTTGACCCTTAGTGATCGAACTGTTAAAACATTGAATGTTCCAAAAAAAAAAAAAAAAAAACTAAATGGTGTAGGCAGGGAGGCAAGCCTCCCTCCTGCACCCCCCCCGCTACTTAGACCGCACTGCAGTTTTGCGATTCTCATGCTGACAATGTCAGATTCGACATTTTCGGCTTTCGAGAATTCAATATAGACCTAGGTAGGAAAAGGTGGTTTTAAAAATCCCAAAGTTTTCACCAGAATACTTCTGGGGATAAAACACCCTGAGTTAGAGGTGAAGGCATTTCAAATGGTTGCTCCTTGAGAAGAAGAAGCAATTCCCAAAACCAAGGTTTTCACTGGCTTTTCACTGAGAAACCTTACCAGGTTCCCCGAACTGTTGCCTGACTGATGCACTCTGGGGGCAGTCAAGGATGCTTAACCTTACACCCTCTAGCTTGGCAAACTATAACTTCTGATTCATGGGTGCTAAGGATAATCACCATAGGCTACATCATACCCTTTTTATCTTCCCCAAAGAAAAGATTAAAGATTCCCGGTATGCCACCTGGTAGTTTGGAATCTGCAGCAACAGAAGTGTTAAAAGTTGCTAAACAAAAGTCATCCAGCCAGTCCCCACAGACCAGCTGGGATCCATAGTCTATTTTTAGTTCCAAAAAAGACAGTAGACCTCACACCAATATTGGATCTCAGCAACCTAAATCAGTATGTGACACAAAGTTCCAGACGGTTACAGTACAGTCCATTCTACCTCTATTGAAGAACGACAACTGGATGTGCTCTATTGACTTCCAGGACAGCTACCATGATATCAAGATCCAGAGGTAATTTAGGAGGTTTCTCCTTTTCTGACTGGGAGCCAATCACACTCAATTCAGGCCACTGCTATTTGATCTCACCGCAACTCCCTGGGTATTTACCAAGGCTATGGCAGTAGTAGCAGCTCATGTCTGACTACAAGGGATCCAGGTCATCCCATATTTAGACGATTGGCTGCTAACTGCTACTTCCAAGGATCTACTGTTACAACATCAAACATGCCTTCTCATTGTTGCAAACAGATTGGGAATATCAGTCAGTCACTAGAAGAACAAACTGCCTGCCACGCAAAACTTAGAATTTATAGGGTGCCAGACAGACACAGTCCAACAAATTGCAAAACTCCCCCGGCAACAGTTCAAGCATTAAGGTTTGTAGCCATTGAAGTGGTAAAACATCCACTCCCACAGACAAGACTTATCTTCTGACTTTAGGGCTGATGCCTCCTATTACACTAGTCCCATTAACAAAATACCACATGAGTCCTTCAGTGAACACTGGCAGTTACTGACCACAGAAACTTCACTTCTTTTGTACCAGAATATGACTTGCCCAAATATCCAGGGATCATGTAAGTTGGTTGATGATGTTTCTGTCGGTGGTTTAGGGCAGAACCTTTTGCCTGCCTGCCTGCTTCCAGGGCCATAGTCACCATGGATGCCTCCCTTCTAGGGTGGTTGGGGAATTTTGAAGAGAAGATAGTCCAAAGGACATGGTCGTCAGTAGATAATATTCACATCATTGTTTTGGAGATGGGAGTCATCCTAGCATTACAGGCTTTTCAGTTCCTCCTACCCAAGGGTGTGAGTTCCATTCATACAGACAATATGTCAGTGGTTTGGTATATCAACAGACAATGTAGAACATGTTCATACCCTCTTTGCTGAGAGGCCATGCGAGTTTAGCAATGAGTGATGTCTCCAAATTGATTCCTAGTGGCAATGTACATTCCTGGGAAATAAAATATGTTAGCAGGCAGGTCAAGAACAACTATCCTTTTACTTCATGAGTGGTGTCTTAAACAAACAGTGACAATGAAGATTTTTCAGATGCTGAAACAAACCTTGTGACCTCCATGCTTCTTACCTCAACAAATGCAGCAGTTACTTTGCCGTTATCCCTCCACAGGGACAGTCCCAGAGAGATGCTGTGGTCCACTTTTTGCCCCCAGGTCTTCCACCCATTCCCCTTCTCACAAAGTTAATTCAGAAAACTGAGGTGCAAGACCAGAGTAATCCTGATCATCCCCTTTTGGCATTGGCAGGTATAGATCCCCTTTCTTTTACCTCACCTACTACACCCACCATGGGTATGGGATCCCATTCCACATCTACTAAGTTACCCATTCAGGATACCTCTAAAAGATCTTCAGTCCCTAAAACTAACCACATGGTTTCCCCAGTTTTAACAATAGCCTGAGATGCCAGGCTTTCTTCCCCTGTAGTCCACACAATTTCGTCTTCTCAGAAGGAATCAGCCAAGAAAACTGACAAAAGCAAATGGAAAAGGTTTTCCATTTGGGCATCCTCAAAGGGCTTACACCCTTTCTCAGACCCTTTTTACTTTCTGAACTTTGTATGTGAGGTTCTAGTTACTCTACTATAGAAGTCTAGATGATCAACCTTCTCAAATTTTCAAATAGGACACCATGATTCATCTATTGCATCACCTAGTGTAACCAAAGCTTTCCTTAAAGGAACATTCTTATTGAGACCACCTGTTCAAGATCCAGTTCCACCATGGGATGTTGCACTCTTACTACAATCATTGACCCAAAAACCCTTTGAACCTGAAGCATTAGCAGATTTAAAATATTTCTCTTGGAAGACTGTTTTTCTGATTGCCATTATGTCAGCAAGAAGAGCTTCGGAGCTGCAGTCACTTTCATGCAACTACCCTTCCTTATTTTCCACAAGGATAAAGTTTTACTGAGAATTAATTCCTCGTTCCTTCAAAGGTGGCATCAGAAACAAACTTGAATCAACTGTTTGATTTGCCTGTATTCTTTCCAAACTTTGCTAACAAGGGAAAACACTATCTCCATACCTTAGATATACTTAGGCAACTCAGATTTTATTTATATTGTACAGACGACTTTTGAAAATGAGGCCAGTTCTTTATTTCTTTTCAAAAATCATGCTTTCTAGGTGGCTGGCAGATTGCATTTCCTTTGTTTATAAGACAAAAGGGCTGTCTTTACAGTCAAAACCTAAGGCTGACTCTACCAGAGTGATGGCAAGGTCGACAGCATTTGCAAAAAAAAAAAAAATACCTCTCATTGACATATGTGCAGAAGCAACTTGGTCAACATCTCATACCCTTGTATCGCATTACAAATTGGATGTGCAGTCTAGAGCTTACACATCCTTTGGCTCTGCCATTCTTAGGAATGCCTTTCCTCGAGTCCACCCAGGCCCTTTGTAGGCACCTTGGGAATCCGTCCCATATGTTGAATCGGATAAAAATAGACAACATCGGATATGAAAGTTATATACTTACCATAACAATAGATCCTTGTCCTATTTTCTTCTTTTTCTACATCCCCTCCCTCCTTCCCCCTTCCAGATTGTCATTTTATGTCATCTGGGGATCGACCAGACCATGACAGGACACTGTCCATCTCCTGTTCCACTTTTTAACTCATTTTGTAGTGGATAATGTTGCAAACCCCTGCTTTTATTCTTTCTTGGAGTTATTAAAGACTTTTAGGAATCAGCCAGCAAACTCAATCTGAGGTAAATCGGTCAGGAGATGGGAATTGTGGGAAAAGGAGTCAGTGCTTTCAGATTCAATACTCTAGTATAAGGTGATGAGGTCAGATCCAGCCGAATCTGAGAACCCAGAGACTGAACTGTTTGAAAATGGGGCAAAATGGATCTATCATTGGGGTAAACACATAGCTTTCTTGTATGGTACCTTTATTTATACAACTGTACTTTCTCCCCATTTAAATTTGCCTTCCTTACATTTCCAGAAGTTCCATCCTGTCAAAATGAGGCAGCAAAAAAAATAAAATAAAAAAAAGAGAGAGAGAGAGAGACAGCAAACCTCTTAGAGAAAAGCGCAACCTAGCAGGCTACACCAGAAGCTTCAGTTTATTCCAGGTTCTTTTTTAGTCCTCAGGCGGACATAGGATCTTAAGCCCATACTTGATTTTAGTGGCCTAAACATGCACTCAGATTCCAGATGATCATGGTAGTGTCCATCATTCCATGCTTGCAAGGAAGAGACTGGATGTGCTCTTTTAGAGCTCCAGGATTCCTATCAATGCACAAAAATAGTCAAAACATCCTGGATGTTCCTTGTATGCAGGGTAGGAGGCAATTGCAATTGATTCATAGCCTCTGATTTGGTCCCAAGATGGCCCCCAGGGTGGTCACCAAATGCATCTTGGTTGTGGCATCCTACCACAGGCAGACGGAAACAGCCACCTAATGCATGATGGTCATAGCAGCCTACACCAGGCTGTGGGGAATCTGGGTATTCCTCTATCTAGATCTTTGGTTCCTAGCATCTGCAATAAGGGAGTTACTCGCAGAAGCCAGGATCACTTATGGCTTCTGTTCTTGTCGAATTTCTTTAAACAGTGCAAATTCCCAGTAGAAGATGTTGCAACATAGACTTTCATAGGTTACCACCTAGATATGACAGCCTATTTAGATAGTCTTCCTCTAAACAGGGCAACTGCTTTACAGAGCAATGTACACCTTCTTACGGCATGCCCCCAGATGATGTCAGTATTGCATCTGCAAGTACTAGGTCTCATGCCAGCAACAATATTTCTGATATCCCATGCAAAGTATCACACTTTGGCTCTTCAAGGGACACAGAAAGGTCCAGTGGAATGGGAACTTATATCCAGTGTCCGCAATAACATTATTCAAGTCTTGTTGCCAGCATTTATAGTGGTTGCTTATACCATGACAGTCTTGTTCAAGGCTATGCTTTCGTTCCCTCATTGCCCCACAGTAACAGTTACAAGTGGACCCTTCTGTTTTTAGGTGAGGGAGGGGAGATTGTGTGGGAAAAACGGTCGAAGGGACTTAGTCATGACAAGAAATCTCTTTTTTCATATCAACATCTTAAAGTTGAAGGTGGTCCTCCTTACATTGCAGTTGAAGGTGCTCCTCCTTACATTGCAGGCCTTACAGCCTCTTTTCTCAGAGTGGGACTGCCATTCACTTAGTCACTTTGGTAGTGGTTTGGTACAATAATCAGAGCAAGACTCACTCCTCTCCCCTCTTTCAAGAAGCAGTAGAAATATGGGAATGAGCCATGTCATCTCACTAGTTTTTCATAGAAACACACATTCCTGGTCAGGTCAGTTATCTAGCAGACAAGTTCAGTCAGTGCATAATGACATACAAGTGGTCCCGTGTTAGTCAGCAGTAGACATTATTTTCCTTTGCTGGAGGAAACCTTGCTGCATCCTCTTTGTGTGTCTGACCAACACCAACGAAATAACTGTTTTTCCCTGCCCCCTCAGGAGAGGCAGGTACTCCAGGATACTCTGGTCCGAAAGTGACTTTTAGGTCTTCCTTATGCCTTCCCTCATTTCCCCTAATCATGACATTTCTGCAGAAAGCAAAAACAGAGCAAGGCCAAGGTCATTCACCCAGGTCTCTTTGTTTTGAAACTCTTGCTGAGAGTTCCCACTCTAACTTGTGATCTAAATTTTATGCTATTAAAACCAATTCTTCCTCCTGTCAAACCTGCATCTAAATCAAGCCTATTTTTATTGTGGAAACCTTCTTTTTGATAGCAATCACTTCAGCCTAGAGACTTTATGAATCCCACGCACTTTTTCTTGTCCACCATATATAAGTTTTCACAAGTTTAGGTTTCCTTTGCAGACATATCTTGTCTTTGTGCCAAAGGTAGCAGCAAAAGTTAATTTGTCAGACTATATATCTCCCTGTTTTATTTAGTATTTTAACAATAGTGAGTATTTATTACATTGCTTAAATGTCCATTATGGATTACAAAAAATATCAAAAAGCATGAGATTTTCATTTCCATCTATCACTATAGAGGGGGCAAAATGTTTCTATGGTTACTCTGTCTAGATGGCTGTCGAAATGGGTTTTGCTTTGTTGCATAAAATATAACAAAGTTTTAACTAGCAAACTCAAAGTGCATTCGGTTAGAGTGATGGTTGCCTCTCTAGTCTGTTTCAGAAATAGTGCTGTGAATGATATGTTTACTGCTGTGGCATGGGCTTCAGTGTACTTATAAGTTGGATGTAATCTCAGGGTTCATGTCTACCTTCAGAACTACCATATTGAGAGGTTTTCTGTCTTAATAGCACATAAGACATTATGCTGGGGATTTGTCCTATGGTTAAAGTGATAAACTGGGTAATGCAAGATACAATTGTTCTGCCATATCTCAGATCTTCATGATCCACTTAAAAAAAAAAACACCCTCCCTCCCCTATTCGTTCAGAGCCTTCTGAGGAGAAACCTACAGGATCTGCCATTGGCATTTTGAGTATTATATAAGAGTGTTTCTTTCTAAGCACCACCTTGTTCTAGAGAGAATGGGAAGGCGAGTACTACTGAGGAATATTAAGGGAGAAGGGGAAGAGTTTTACAGCCTTGGAGAGTCTTAAGTGTGCAGAGCAACTGCTGTCTGTCGTTGCCAGTCCTGTGGCTGAAGTGGGCAGACGTGGATCATGAAGATCTAACACTATACGTACATAGCGTTTGCTTTCATAGGGGTGACTGAACTAATCATTATGTCCTTCCTTATGTTGTGGCTTTTCTTGTGGAATCCACTCCACCATTGTTTTTTTTCTGCAGCCATTTCTCTTTTTGAAGAAAGTTCGACTGTCCATCCTCCGAACAGGGAGTCCAGGATGATAGACAGACTGGGAAGCAGACTTATGCTCGGTGACCTTCGCCATATGGTCGTTGAACTATCTGGCACATTTTACCCGTATTCAGAAGGACCTGATTACAGACCTTTCAGAAACCTTGGCAAAAGCATTGTCTGATGAGGTGCATGACGAAGTTGTCTCTCAGCTTATCACCCTAGAGTCCATTTCAAACTCCTCCATGCGGTTGATTGCTCATACAACCGAGGGGGCAGCCAGAGTAGCGGGTACAGGCGTTGTCATGAGACGTCACGCCTTGATGTGCTTGTGCGACTTTGAGGACCTCTAAGTCTTCCTTCGTCAACACTCCTGTCGATGAGTCTTCTTTGTTTGGCCCAAAAGTTAAAGACAATTTAGCCAGGTGTGAGAAGGACGGAAAAACCCTGTCTGCCATGGGCGTGAGCTTTTCTGCCCCTCAACGATTTTATACCAGGAATCAGAGAGGCGGGAGGATGTGGTTCAGAAAAATCTCAAGGGCCTTTTCCTGAACTCATCAGGAAGATGCCCCTCCCGTGACAGAGGGGGCCACGAAACCAGGGTTCCAGGGATTCCTTCTCCAGGCAGCCTCTATCAGTGCTCCTGAACAGCGTCCCGATTGCTTACCTCTGGAAGCAGTTGGGGGACATTTTTCTCTGCAGCACTTGATAACATCAGATTCCTAGTGGCAGACGATAATGAACAGAGGTTACCCTATCCCCTTTGACCTTTACCCCAGGCCACTAAGGCAAATTCCTGACATTCCACCCAGTCAGAGGGATGCAGCAGCACAAGAAGTTTTAAACTGCTAGACAAAAAGTCATCCAAACAGTCCCACCAGACCAAATAGGATCTGGATTTTACTCCAGATTCTTTTTAGTGCCAAAAAAGATGGGACTGGAGGCCAATTTTGGACCTCATCATTCTGAATAAGTTTGTCAGACAAACAAAATTCCAGATGGTCATGGTTCAGTCTGTCCTCCCATTTCTGGGAAAAGATGATTGGATGTGCTCCATAGATCTTCAGGATGTGTATTACCACATAAAAATGGACAAGCGATCCAGAAGATATCTTCACTTCTGGCTGGGAGCCAGTCACTTCCAGTTTCGAGTACTGCCCTTTGGTCTCTCCAGAGCTCCCAGGATGTTCACCAAATGCATGGCAGTAGTAACAACTAGCTAGAGACTACAAGGATTCCGGTGTTTCCCATATTTAGACAATTGGCTCCTTACCGCTCCAACCAAGAGTCTACCGCTTCAAGCTGTGTTCTATACTCTGAAACTGGCCGACATGCTAGGAATATCACTAAACAAGAAAAAGTCAAAGCTTGTACTGGTTCATAGCTTAGAGTTCATTGGGGCAACATTTGACACAAAATCCTGCCTAGTCGCTTTACCTCATCACAGGTTACAAAGGTTGAGATCTCAACTCCAAACTATACTTTCTCAAGACCTAGTCCCAGCCCGCTTGGTTTCACAACTTCTAGGTTGCATGGTGGCAACGATCGCTCTGGTCCCACTAGGAAGATTCCATATGAGGCTGCTAGCATCCCGGTGGTCTGTAATGATGCACCCAATGTCTTACCCAATCCACATAAACCGATGCAAACAAGATCTGAATTGGTGGATGAAGCCAGAAGAGGAGTTATGGTGTCATTTTTCACCCCCTCAACCCAAAGCCACAGTGACCACAGATGCCTCCCTGATGGGGTGGGGGGGCATTTTCAGGGAGAACTGTCCAAGGCACTTGGTCCCCCTTGGAGCCCAATCCTGCATATCAATGTCCTAGAACTGAGGGTGGTGCTCCTAGCGTTACAAGCATTCCAAGCAACTCTCCCGTCGGGGACAATTGTTATCCATTCAGACAATATGTCAGTAGTCTGGTACATCAACAAACAAGGAGGAACCAGATCCTACCCATTATGTCGGGAAGCCCTGAGAGTGTGGCAGTGGGTGATAGATTCCAACCACTTTCTCTTAGCAACGCACATTCCCGGGAACTACCATGTGATTGCAAACTGAGTAGAAACATTGTGATGCCTCATGAGTTGTCTCTCAATCCCATAGTAGCGACAAAAATATTTAATCATTGGGGCCAGCCTTACTGCAGTCTCTTTGCCTCTCCCTCGAACCACAAATGCATCAGCTACTTTGCCCTGATCCCCCCTCGGGGGGGGGGGGTCCGCCAAGAGATGCTCTGATACACGATTGGCCCCCGAGTCTTCTGTATGCTTTTCCTCCCCTTCCCCTCATTCCACAGTTCTTAAAGTACTTATTGGCCCCGTCAAATCTGTTTCCCCTTCCTATGGCCTTACCTGGTTCACTTCCCATGGACTCTGCATCCAACCCCGGGACTCTTGTCTCATCCACAGGTGCTGATCCATCCCAACCTTCCGTGCCTCAAGCTTGGTTTCTCTACTTCCACTGATTGCCAGACAGAATAATCCATCTTCCCCAGTGCGAAGGATACTTCTGGCCTCTCATAAACCATCCACCAGGAAACTTTATCATAGTAAATGGGACAGGTTTGTGATTTGGGCTAAAGAACAAGAACCAGACCCCTTCTCAGCCACAGTCTATAAGGTCTTAGAATACTTGTCAACTTTACTTCAATCAGGACCCTCAGCCTCTACCATCACAGTTCACTTAGCAGCTATCTACAATTTTCATAATGGCTTTAATGAGTCTTCATTAATGTCCCACTGTCGCTGCAAAACCTTCCTAAAGGGAGTCATGCATTTGAGACGACCTCTTAAAGATCCTGTTGTACCTTGGAATTTGACTCTAGTCTTACAAACTTTACTTGTCTACCATTTGAGCCTTCAGCCACCTGTGATATAAAGTTTTTGTCCTGGAAAACCTTATTCCCAGTAGTCATCACCTCAGCCAGGAGAATATCAGAGTTACAAGCTTTGTGTGTAAATCGGCCATACATGATTTTTCATAAAGAGAGAGTATCACTTCGGACTAACGCCTCCATTCTGCCCAAGGTTATTTCAGATTCAAATCTCAACTAGTCCATTGATTTGCCAGTTTTTTCCCAAAATTTTGTAACAAAGGTGAATACCATTTACACTTGCTAAATGTATGTAGACAATTATGTTTTTATTTAAACAGAACTAAATTATTCAGGAAATCGAATCAGCTGTTCCTATCCTTTTCATGTCCAAGATTGGGCAAGTCAGTTTCCAAAGTCACTTTGTCAAAATGGTTAAGAGATTGCATTACCTTTGTCTGTCAACAGAACAAAATAACTCTACCAACTAAAGTCAAGGCTCACTCTACCAGATCAGTGTCCACTTCGGTGGCCTTTCATTCTAGAGCCTCTATGGATGACATTTGCGCAGCAGCTACCTGGACAACACCTCACACCTTTATTACTCATTACAAATTGGATATGGTTTCCAGGGGAAGAGCATCCTTTGGCTCTGTGGTGCTTAGGAATATCCTTCCATAGGGCCTCCCAGGACATAAAGTAGCTAGGGACTCTGTCCCATCAGTAAGTAATGAATGAAGATTAACAACATCAGATAAAGAAGTTATGTTCTTACCATAAGACTTAGCTCGAGAGTTTTTGGCTGGCATGAGCTAGTTGTATTGGCCGAGCCGGTTCTGAGGACAGAACCAAGACGACCCATCAGTAATGAATGAATGAAGATCAACAACACAGATGGAACGTTATGGTAAGATCATAACAACTTCTTTCACTAGTTCCATTTTGGCTTAGTCCTTAAAATACTTTCTCACTGTCTCCTTATTTTTTTCAACTCCTCCCCTCCCTTGCACTTAATTGTCAACCCTTTTCACTCTGAATTATGACCTTTTCATTTTGTTATATGTATGATCCTTAACTGCATAGTTCTAAAATATCCTGTCTATTGGAAAGCTCGGCCTATCAGACTTAACTCTTGCCCTCTCCCCCCAGATAAAATCCTTCAACTCTCTATTAATTATTTTCCACAGCTTCTCCTCTGCTTGATAAAAATATGTGTGAACTGTATATAAAACTAAGATGACTGAAAACATTTTCACTGCTTGTTTCATAGTATCCATACCCATAAACAAAAGCTTCCAGTTTTTCAGTTTTTGTATTATCTTTCATTTAGCCTCTTCCCACATATCCTTAGCTGTCATAATAGAAGTCTTTTTAGACATTTTATAATGTCCACAAAAATATGGGTATTGCTGAACCAATGCATGAGTAGGTGCATTATATATGGCTATAGCCTTTGTTTTATGTGTTCACCGTGTGATACTCTCAACCTTTCACTAAAATGACAAAATAATTTTTATTCATAACTGCTGCCTGTACAATCCATTAAGTTGCATGTGGGCTTTCTCTTTAGTAACTTCTACCTCTGTAAAATCTTAGAATGTATAAATGTAGCTACTGTATGTGTATAAATGTAAATAGAACTGAAACTACTCTGTGTTCAACTGGAATTTAGTATAATGCAATGTAAGCAAATGGAGCTTTTCTCCCTGGGCCTCTGCTGAAACCTGGACTTTCCCAGTAAACAAAGACAAATTTATCTTCATTAATTTTATATCCTGAAAAGACATGAAACTATCTCAAAATGTTCCACAACACTGAAATGTCCTTTCCTGGATTTATCAGGTACAAAATATCATCTGCAAATAAAGCCACCTTTTCTTAATCATCATGTTAGTTATAGCCATGCATTTCTGAGTCCCTTCTTTTCTTTGACAGTGGCTCTAAGTATAAATCAAATAACAAAGGGAAAAGAGGACACCTTTGCCTGGTTCCTCTAGTCAAACACAACTTATCAGGGAAGAACCCTCCCTCTTTTTTTTTTGTTGCCTTCTGTCCTTCCTATATCCACCTAATTAATGCTGTTATTGTATCAGTGAACCAAATGCTTCCATTGCCCAACTCATAAAATCTCAACTTACTCTTCTGAGTACTTTCTCAGCATGAAGACCTACCAACAACAGCAGTATTTTCTTATAATATGCTTTCCTCTGGATCTTCATTGTTCCAGTAATGTCAAATGTTTGCCTCCCCTCCACAAAACCACATTGATCCAAATCTACCAATTCTGATAACACCTTCTCCATTCTTTTAGCTAGTATAGACATAAACATTTTACAATCACAGTTTAAATTGGTTTATATGAAGCTGGGTCTGATAGGTCTTGACCCTCTTCTAAGATGATGACGCTTCCTCTCCTTTTTGAATACTAGTAAACAAAACGTTCCAAATCTTTATCAGTTTCTTTTCTCCTAACTTCCACAGGAGTACCATCTGTTCTTCCCTGCCAATGGATTTTTCTCATCTCCTCCTACCTTATTAGTTAAGCCTCAGCTTCCTCTAACCTTGGCATAATTAAGTCTTCCATAAATACAGTATTTCAGTTTGTGCTCTTTCTTGGTTGCCACATTCCTCTGTTTTATAGAACATTTCATAACATTTTCAAAATATTTGTAATGCCGCTGTAGGATCTACGATTATTTGTTTTGTCTTAGGCACCCTACATTTGGTGATAAGCCTTTATGCTTTCTGTTGCCAAAGTCATTGTGCTAAAAGTTTTTGTGCTCTGGAGTTATCAAAAAATAGTTGCTTAACATCAATCTTTCCCATATTTTTTTTCAACACTCTGTATTTGTTCCTCTTTTGCTCTGTGAGATTCCCCTTATTCTGCATTACATTAACCATTATCAGCCCCTTTAAATTATTTCTATTACCTTTTAAACATATATCTTTCTGCTGTATTTATGCTGTTTTTCAAAATTTTCAACTCCATTTTCATTGTATCCCACTCACTAGCCATCCCTTCTGAAGAAATATCTGTCTTGTCTATTAACTCAAATAATTTCTACTACTCATTCCTTGAATTCTTATTTTTTAACAGGTAGGTTGGAAAGCATTAGTGTCTCATTTTTACTTCATTACCCTCCATTGTTATTATAATTTTTATCAGTGCATGATCTAAAATAGTTATTGGATGCATGTCAAAGTTTTCAATTAAATGCATATGCTCCTGCAATATAAATTTTAATCTAGTCTGTCCCAGTTATCATACTTTGGGGAATATGTAAATTCTGCTTTGAGTTCCTAGTACTGAATTTATGTCTTCCATACCAAATATTTTTGTAAATGTATTCAGAAATGTACATTCATTTGTTGTATCTTCCCTTCTAGGTCCCCAATATATCCCATTATTGCAAATTAAGTTCCTGTCTCTACATATAGATAATATTACATGCTGAAAGCTGATTATTTCTTCCAAACTTTTCTTTTGCTTCATAATAGCACTTTTTGGTAGAATGTAAATAGATACAAAAAGACTGGGTAAAGACAAACTTGAATGAAAGAACCCAAAACCATTCAAAGGAGTGGCACAATAAAATAAAACACAGAGTCCAATCTTAGCGTTTTTGCTCACTTTACTTATGGAACCTCTTCAGAATAAAAAAATACAAACAAGTAACCCTTTATAAACAGTGCATCTCTCTCCAGTTAATTCAAATTAACCAATGAACTAGTACTGCGATTTTGAATACCATTGACCATTTGACATTTAAAGAAACAATTCCAGATGCTAATATTACATCTGGCAGAACAGTACTCCAGATAATACAGATGGCATAGTCATTGTGATAAAAGCTATTGTTCCCACTATCATACATGACAGCTTTTATGAGTGTGTATTTCCAGCTTTTGTCTTATATACACACATTCTTTTATACAGTTGTTTCTACTCTTCTCCATTTGAACCTAGGTCATATTCTTCAAGATTTTTGCTTCAATGAATACCCTTAAACAAAAAAATAAATACATTTTAAGAACAACTCCATGCTCCCTATAACTTAGAAAACACACACACAAAACTATGGACATTTTCATCAAATGAAGTTTAACCCTCCAGATAGGAACAGTTGCCCCAACTGTACTCACAGGCATTACTTAATCTAAAATTAAGTTTACCCATGCTGAAGTACATGTTACAGCCTGTGTTCCAAATTGAGAGTGATTGCTGTCTGTTGTTTTTTTTAGTTCTCTTCCCTCCCAGGTGTGAAGAACATCTTGCATGCTTTCAGAAAGCATCAACTATTAACTGTAAGATAAAGTGCACTGGCTAACTTTAAATAAAACTAAATTGTGTGCTGCTCTGCTAAATACATTAAAGTATTAAGGCGGCTGAGAACTGCGGTGGTGGTGCTGCGGTAGCACTGTCGCCTCACTGTAAGACGCTGTCCGGTTCGATTGTCAGCTAGAGCGTCTTCTGCGTGGAGACATGCGTGAATGGGCGTACCTTCGTTGAAGTTTGTGTGTCAGGGCTAGTAACTCGGCACGTAAAAAATCAACTACCAATCATTAGCGGACCGGAGTTCCGCTGTGGCGACCCCTAACTGGGAAAAGCCGAAAGACACAACATTAAGGCAGCTGAGAACGATACTCTCTTATTCACTTATAATTTCAGACTTTATTTTTAATTTAATTGCTTGCCATTGTACCTTTACATTTTTAATTTCTCTCAGCAAAGAATGTTCAGAACTCTCAAGATTAATTGCTTACACTTGCTTGTGCCTTCTCTGTTTGATCAAAATGCACAAGCTCTAAATGGAATAGCTCATACATTTCTGCATGCAACCTATTATCTGAGTACATATAGGTTCCAAACAAATGTACTTGAGGCTATAGGAATTATTGCTGACGTATATCAAAATCTAAAGTAAGTATTTTTGCATGGAGGCAAGCCTGTATTTATCCCGCATGTTTGGGACCACATCTTTAGTCTTACTCAAGGGCTGCTCCAGATTGAAGAAAGAGTGATTATTGTTAACCCATGAAACAATGACATCTATTTTTTTTCTCTCTACACCCTCAATCTAGGTGAAGAACTAAGTGACATTCCAAGGCTAAGTGCATCAGTCAAGTAGCAAGTAGTCACACCATTAGCAAATAACACCTTGTGCAAACTACTCAGGTAAATAGCCAAACATCCTAGCAAGTTAAGGTAATCCATGATATTTAAAAATCTCAGCTTTTGCCATTTTGTGGAAATTACATCAGCATGGTAAATCCAGCGTTATTTATGGCCATGTTGTACTTTATTTCTTAATTATTGATTGACATAAGCAGTTGTTTTGGGGAAGATAAGAAATCTTCCACAAAACAACTGCTTGTATCAGTCAATAGTTAAGAAATAAATTACGGCATAACCATGTGAAGGTTTGCCTGCAAGGTATCTTAAATTATGTGACACAATGTAGAAAGAAGCTAATAACATAATGGTTTTGACGGCTGTACTATTTCCTTTGCTCTCACTATGAGAAAGACTTTTTGCTGTAAATTAGGTCTGCTGGAACACTGTTCTTGCAGACGTTTTTTGTTTACCAAGGTTGCAAATGTGTTTTCGTTGTACTGCTTTCTGGTTGTTTCCATTCTCTTTTGCCAGAAGTACTTGTCTTACTGGTTTCATGCTGCTGCAGAATTTTAATTGGTGGCATTTATCAGTCTGTATATTAACTATTTTTCTTGCTTCAGCTTCAGTTCTCCTTGTCACTTGAGAACCAAAGTACTCAGCTGGTCAGTTACAGCACATTTATGTTCCAAATGAAAAGCATTTCACATGTAGTTAGATAAGTTGGTTTAAGTGATAGAGGGATAAAATATTGTGAGTGTGAGTGTGTGTGGGCGTAATTACTAGAAGTTTCATTAACTTTAATGCACTTGAGTGTTCATCCGGTTTATGTATTTTCCACTTCAAAGCACAGTAGTGTGTGAAAACATGATATTTACTGTTCAGACTTTGTGTGTGTGTGTGTGTGTGTGTGTGTGTGTGTGTGTGTGTGTGTGTGTGTGTGTGTGTGTGTGTGTGTGTGTGTGTGTGTGTGTGTGTGTGTGAAATTGCTTCATTCCCAGACATCTGTAATGACCTGATGATTGACATACCTCTCAGGCAGACATTTAGAACAAGGTATTTTATTTGCATTTTTGCTGCATTTAATTATAACTGAATGTTATTTCCCAGGATTCATGAAACGTTACTGACTAAATGGAAATCTGCTATAATGTTATGTATTCATTTTCATTATTTGTTAATCCTTTTTTTTTACTTCTTAGGTGCATACTCCACATCGGGTGATTCCAATCATGCTTCAGACTTGCCTTTCTTACAGTCTTACATCTAGACTTGCCCCAAATTGGAATAAGGCAGGACACCTACTTATTCATGGTAATTGAGGCTGTGTTTGAGCTTTCATATTCATTTGTGCAACCTTTTGTTTTTGTTTTCCAAATGAAATGCTGCATCTTGACTTAGAAAGGCTCCAGAGAGTTAGGCAATCAGCCTCTGCTTCTCTGATCATACCAAACCATCAGAGAGAACTACAAATGCTAAGTTTCAGTTTTACTACTCCATTTGTTGCACTTGACAGTATTTCACACCAGCTGCTGCTTTTACTTACTTAAGGAAAGATCTGTTCTGCTGTTTCATTCTGTTGCTATATTTAATGTAAGAAAAAAACTGTGCTGCTTTTTGCTCTGTTGCCTATTTAAGAAAAAAAGTACTTTAATGTTGTTGTTCCATTTCTGTTGGCCGTAGTATAGATTGGATTCAGACCGGCTGAATCCAGTTCTGTTTGAGGGTTGAGTACTAAAAATCAGGACATTTCCTTTTGGAGAACCCTCCCCCCCGTACCCTTGTGGCAGGAGTGTACAATAGGACTGTCTAATTGAAAGTTACTGGTTCAGGGCTCAGTTTGAGCTTTTTCACTGTTTTCTTTGTATTACTGCTTTGCCCTTAAGGACCAGGTTTGCACAGGTTGGCGCATGTCTTAGAAAGGTTCCAGACAGTTGGACAAATCAGCCTCTGTTCATACCAAAAC
Source organism: Protopterus annectens (assembly GCF_019279795.1). Lineage (NCBI taxonomy): Eukaryota > Metazoa > Chordata > Ceratodontiformes > Protopteridae > Protopterus > Protopterus annectens. Next base: position 850,459,989 of record NC_056732.1, on the reverse strand, counting down.
ATCCAAGAGAACTACAAATGCTAAGTTTCAATTTTACTATTCCATTTGTTACACTTGACTGTATTTCACACCAACTGCTGTTTTGACTTATTTAAGAAAAGATTTGACCTTTGTTGTCCTTTTCATTCCTCCTCACTGATAGGTCTCAGATCTGGCTTGGCCTCATTTCCGCGACTTCTGGATCCGAGTCTCAAGCTTCTCCCTCTTCCCACAATGCATCATACCTTCCCTAACTCCTCAGATCGCCTTTGCCTCCTTTACACCCAGATGTGGTTTCTGAGTCTCGAGTGGTTTTGTGGGTTAAGTCGAAAATTTAACTTTAAATTTAACTTTGACTTCTAGTTATTGATAATTGTTATTGTTATTCTTTCTGTCCTGCCTCCTGTATAGTTGTTCGCAGGTGTTAGGGACTGCTGCCCTTTCCTCTTTGTTTTTCTCTTTGTGCTGTTGGAACTTCCTTTTAGATCTCTTGATTAAAAAAAAGCTAGAATACCTAGTAAACTTTGAGTTTACTGTAATTGTGTTTAGAGTTTAAAGCCTTTGTTGTTTTAGTGTGTGTGTGTGTGTGTCTGTGTGATGGCATATCTCCCAATTTTTCTTTGGGTTTAGTGATTTGCCTGTGCTGAAATATGTCAGATAAACCAACAGGTTTCAAGAGATGCACTTCTTGTGGGGCATACACAAGAAGTGCATCTGTTGTTTAGAACCAGGTCACTTAAATGTGGATTGTGCTGCATGTGCATCTTTTAATCCCGAGTCTTGTCTGACAGAAGAAATAAACATATTTTGAAGGGCCTTTTACCAGTGTCATTGCATTCTTCTTGGCCTCAACACCCCTCGAAGCATGGTAGCTCCAAGGAACTAAAAAGGCAAGCCCTCTCTGTTTCTCTGGGTGTCTTGTTGGAGCCATGTGAGAAGAGATGGAAAGTCTTGGATCTGGCTCCTTTCAGATCCAAACTATGATCAAGCCACCCTTGGATTCCAGGGCTCCGTAGGATCCTAAGACCTTATTGGACCCAACTGCTTCAGATCCAAACAAAACTAAGTCATTGTCAAATCCTATGATCTCATCAGATCTGATAGAAATTGTAGCTATCTCTGGCTGTCTGATTCCAAGCACCTCAAACTTGGATCCTAAGGCATCATCCTGATGGTTATGAGACGTACACCAATTTACCATCTAAAACCAGTGACTCTGATTCCTCCTTCTAAGGTCATTCAATCTGCAACTTCATTCAGACCCGCTTCCTTGTCTAGGTCTTCTTGAAGTCGTACAGAGGCCAATATGGACAGGATGATGTGGAAGTTTCTCAGGGCTCAAATTCAGATGGGGTTCTTGCCATCTCCATCTCATCTTAGATCCTTGAGTGCTCAGTCATATAGCTTACAGACTCCACCTCCGATCCGACCCTTGGTTTTGGAACCTCAGGATCTCGGATACCCGAGAGAGTTGATGTCTGATCCAAGGAAGCTCCCTTCCTCGACTCCAACTATGTCCCTGACCAGCCCTGTTCCAATTTTGTGATCAGAGTGGGTCTCGGATCCATGATGTTGGAGCCGGCTTCAGGGGTTGTCTTTGGCTCTGGCTTTGTTGCATCCATCACTTCCCCTTGGTGTTTTGGCCCTTGACAGCTCGGGTTTGATTCTGTCTGGAGGCCTCAGATCCACAGTTGGCTCTGTTCTGTCTCCTCTGGTGACTTTGGCTCCAAGGGAGGGGGGCCTCCCCAGGTCCGTTGGCCTTCCAGGTTGCAGAAAGGGCCTTCTCTAGGATCAGAGAACAGTCTCCTCGCATCCAGAATCTTCTCTGTCCTTCATCGGATCTGAGCACTGAGCCCATCACTGCTGACATAGGTCAGCCTGCCCTGAGAAGCCTCCAAACCCCTTCCCCCGGGAATCACCCTTCTTCTGATACCTCCCCGGAATACCCCATGGAGGAGGTCCCTCACTAAGCATACCAATTTCAATGAGGGAGAAGGATCTTTCTGATCGCCACCTGATGATGTCTCCTTCAAAGACATCCTAGATCTCCTAAAGCGGAAAGGTGGCTGGTCCTCCCAGCCTCCTCCTTCTTGAGTCAGTGTTCCTGGAGGCTTTCGGGGCAAGACCATTTACGTCCATGGCAGATGAGTTCATAGATTGTTTCCCCCTGGGCTTGGAAGGAGACATGGTCGAACCTATACCAAAACACCCTGACAGGTTCCTCAGTTCATCCTCTGGCCTTCTGCCCTGGAGCAAAGATGTCCAAGTAGCTGCCATCATTGCATTAGCAGCCACAGAAAAAGGAGCTAGCTGAACAGAACTCCACTGTACATCTACCAAACAAGGAGTCAAAGGTGATGGACAGACATGGAAAGTGCATTTACACCTCAGCAACTTGCACAGTGAGGTCATTAAAATATTTGACACACTTCATCTGATTGCAGAGAGACCTGGTTAAAGAGCTAACCAACCCTCTTGCTGAAACTATGTCGGTGGAGGGCTTGAAGAAAGTTTCTCCCCAGCTGATGTCTCTATTTTCTCGTGATGATTCCTTGATGAGGTTGATTTCACATAATGCAGAAGGCACCTCACGAACGGCTGGTGCAGGTATAGCCAGCAGGAGACCTGCCTGGATGCAGTTTTGCAGCTTTGCAGAACCCTTCAAGGCATCTTTCATTAATATCCCTTTGATGGTTTCTCATCAGTGAAAGATGCATTTACCCGCAGCGATCAAGAAAGAAAGACCTTGTCTGCCATGGTGATCAAGTTTTCTACTCCTCAGGGGACATTTTCTGGAAACCAGAGAGGTGGGAAGAAAATTTGGGTGGGAAGAAAATTTGGTTCAGGAATTCTCAAGGACCTTTCCAGGATCCTTGTGGAGATACTTTCTCTAGAGGGAGAGGAGGAGGTTTTAATGGTAGGTGCCGCCGCAGAGGCAGGGGGTCCACAGAATCGGAGCTTCAGGGAACCCTTCTCTGATAAGCCCTATCAGCGCTGCTGAAGCACTGTGTGTCTGTCCATCTCTGGAGGCAGTCAGAGGTAGTTTATCTCTGCACCTAGATGCCTGGACAAATATAACAAACAACACCTTGGTGCTAAGTATAATATCTATTGGTTACTACATTCCGTTTCCCCTTCTCCATGTCCCAGATACTCCCCAGTGTGCCACCCAGTCAGAGGGAGTACGCAATTCAAGAAGTTCAAAAACTTTTGCAAATAAAAAAGTCATCCAAGAGGTCCCAACCAAACAGATAGGATTTGGAACTCGTACACGCTTCTTTTTGGTGCCAAATAAAACAAGGGACCTAAGACCAATTCTGGATCTCAGCAACCTAAATCAGTATGTCAAGAAGTCAAAGTTCCAGATGGTTATGGTCCAGTCCATTCTGCTGTTTCTTTGCAAGGATGATTGGATGTGCTCTGTAGATCTTTCAGGATGTGTACTGTCATTATCAAAACAGGCAGATGCTCCAGGAGACCTCTGTGCTTTTGGCTGGGAGCCAATCATTACCTCTTCAGAGCACTGCCCTATGGACTTCACCATAGCCCCGGGTGTTTACCAGATGTATGGCAATTGTAGCAGCTCACCTGAGGCTGAAAGGATTCCAGGTGTTTCCATATCTAGACAATTGGCTCCTTACTGTTCCAACGAGGCATCAACTACTACAAGCGAGGGATTACTTGGTTCAGATCTCCAATTCCGTTGACAGTACAATAAATTCTACAAAGTCAAACTTGATTCTGGCTCAGAATCTAGAGTTTATAGGGACGCAGCTGAACACTATTGCACAAGTGGTTTCTGTACCTCTACATCACATAATATCCTTGAGACAACAAGTTCAGGACTTAGAGCTTTCTTCTCCCCCAGCGGGGTTAACACTCAGAGCGCTGGGGTCTGCGTCAGCTGTGATCATTCTGCTTCACTTAGCAAGATTTTTTTATGCGAGTTCTACAATGGACCCTGGCTGTTCAGTAGTACATTCTTTACCAAAAGCTATTCATTCCCATCAATCTGACTTCAACCTGCAGATGTTATCTTCAGTGGTGGATGCCGTCAGACAATCTGTCTCTGGGTAGGCCTTTTTCTCTCCCCCTAATAGTCACAGTGACCATGGATGCTTCCTAATTTGGGTGGGGGGCATTACAAGGGAAAGATAGTCCAAGGCACGTGGTCCCCCTCCAAAACCAAGTCGCATATCAATGTCGTCGAGATAAGAGCAGTCCTTCTAACACTGCAAGCCTTTCAGGACATTCTCCCTCTGAAAACTATTACTATACATACGCACAATATGTCAATTGTCTGGTACATCAACAAGCAAGGCAGAACTTGGTCCTACCCTTTATGCAGAGAAGCCATGAGAGTTTGGGAATGGGCAATCTCTTCGAGCTGCTTACTAATTGCAAAGCACATTCCAGGGAAAGCCAACATGTTGGCAGACAGACTCAGCAGGTCCATTCTGACTCCTCATGAGTGGTCTCTCCATCAATCAGTAGCAAACAAGATTTTCAGCCATTGGGGCCAACCTTGTTGCAATCTTTTTGCCTCTCCCCTAAACAACAAGTGCAACAAATACTTTACTGTGATCCCCGGAGAGAGAGACACTGAGGGATGCTCTAGCTCACGATTGGCCCCCGGGTCTCCTTTATGCTTATCCAACTCTGCCTTTGATCCCGAAATGTCTACAGAAAGCCAGCAGGTTGAAGAGCTCAGGAATCTTCATTGCCCCCTTCTGGCCTCATCAGTTATGATTCCCCTTCCTATGGTATCACTTCAAGTATCCCCCCACGGATACTAGATATCAAACAAGACCTTATTACTCACCTGTCAGAAACACCAGTACCCCAATCTCCACACCCTAAGACTGACCGCATGGTTTCTCCACTTCCATTAATTGTAAAAAAAAGTCAAGGCTTGCCTCTCCAGTCGGCGACAAAATTTTGGCTTCTCAAAAGGCCAGCACTAAAAAATTCTATAACAGCAAGTAGAGGATGTTTTCCATATGGGCCTCAAAAGAGAATGTGGACCCTTTTTCAGCTCCTATTTCAACCATTCTTTTTCTTAGTAGTCTTTTTTTTTTTTTTTTTTTTTTTTTTTTTTTATAGGAAGGAGCCAATTTTTCTACTGCAAAATTTCAGCTGGCTGCCGTACCTAATTTTCGTACTGGAGACGTTTTTTCCTCTTTTTCTGCTTCTAAATTATGTTAAGTTTTTTATGAAGGGCATTTTTCTACTTAGATCTCCAGTAAAAGACCCCTTACCTCCTTGTGATCTTACAGTTGTTATTCAAGGCCTTAAACAAAAACCCTTAGAACCAGCTGACAGTTGTGACATGAAATTTCTTTCATGGAAGACAATTTTTCTGGTAGCCATTACTTCAGCTAAAAGAGTATCCAAACTTCAAGTCTTATCAACCAAACCTCCTTACATCATCTTCCATAAAAGCAGAGTATCTTTCCGGATTAAGCCTTTGTTTATGCCTAAAGTAGTCACGGAATCAAACATTGATCAGTCTATTCAATTGCCAGTTTTCTCCCCAATTTTTCTAATAAAGGAGAAAATATTTTGCATCTCATGTTCATAGACAATTACATTTCTATGTTCACAGAACAAAGAAGTACAAAAAGTCTGATGAGGTGTTTGTTTCATTTTCTCCAAATCGTTTAGGTTAAGCAGTTTCCAAAATTTCTTTGGCCAAATGGATTACTGATTGTATTTCTCACATTTATTCCTAAAATTGTATTGATTTGCCGCAATCTTCAAAAGCCCACTCTACCAGATCTATGGCCACATCATTTGCTTTTTGTTTTAGGGCCTCAATTGATGAAATCTGTGCTGCAGCCACATGGTCAAAGGCTCACACGTTTGTATCACGCTACAAATTGGATATTATATGTAGAAGAAGGGCTTCATTTGGCTTTACAGTGCTCTGGCATATCCTTCTTTAAGGCCCTTCCAAGAGCTACATAGCTGGGAACTCTGACCTATCAGTGAGGAGGAATGAAAAGGGCAACATCAGCTATAGAAGTTATGTACTTACTATAACTTGGTATCTGTGTTGTCCATTTTCATTCCTCCTCACTCCTCAGTTTGAGTTTGCTGTCTTATAACCCACCATATTAAACAAGGAGGAGGTTACAGTCTGCTGCAAGGATTTGTCAGATTACACATTCACTTCAGTCTGTCAACAACAAGTACCGTTATGACTCCATCATAGTTCATGTTGGTATGAACAACTTGAGATGTACCTCTCTGGACTATATGAAGGGAGACATGATTGAGCTCTCTGAATATGTGTCCCAGGCAGGTATGTCCCAAGCTTTGAGCAGCATTTTACTCTTGCCTAGGATGATACTGCAATATAAACAAAAAATGATTGACTTCAATAATTGGCTTAGTTTTTAGTGTAATTCTAAGGGGATCCAGTTCCTATCAGCCTGGGATGACAAGGTGGATAGACCATGCTGCTTTGCTAGAGATGGACTTCACCTGGCTCTTCTAGACTTTCGGTTGTTGGCTAAGGCACTTGCCTACCTCATAATGCCTTTTTTAGGCAAGGTCACAAAAACAAAATTTTCAACGTGAAAATACCAGACACAAAGAAACTAAGGGTCATGCTGCTAAACTCTAGTAGTTTAAATCATAAACTGCACTCTCTGGAAGCACTCCTCTCCCTGGAAGATGTTGATATCTGTGCAGTCACAGAAACCTGTTTCAAGGCCACAGAAGGTACCCTGGCCTTGCAAGGCTGCTATGCCTTCTACACTTTCAGAGTGGAAATTGAAGGTGTGAGAGCCAAAGGTGATGGAGTATCTATCTTCATTAAAGATAACTACGCCTCTAGACTGGTTAGACAGGATAACTCTATGGAGTTATTCCAAGTCCAAATTACAGTGAGTAAAGACCCCCCTTCATGTCATCATCAGTTACAGGTCCCCTTCCATGAACCAAGAAGCCCACACAGCTTATTTAGACCTACCTGGAACAATTAAAGTACAACCTAGCATCCTAGTCATGGGTAATTTCAACTAGCCCTCCATTAATTGGGAATCTTATATGAGCCCAAACTCACTCACTCACACAAAAGTTCCTGAATTTTAACTCAAATGCCCTGGAACAAATTGCACCATCCCACAAGGGGCTCTAATATTCTAGACCTGGTCCTCACCGATATGAGTGACCAATGCAACACCTCAAGTGCAGGGCCTGCACTGGTTAAATCCAACCATAAATCAGTCATTATTTGAAGTAGCAATAGCACCAGAACTCCCCAAAGAAGAAATCAGGCTAAAAAAACTTCACCAGAGCTAACTTTACCTTCCTAAGGAATGGTATAATAGACTTCCAAGCTCCAGATTCCACAGATGGCACTGATGGCTATACTAAGGTATACATTAATGCCCTGTATACACATCTATACAGATGAATAGACACAACCATGGCTGATAGGATTAAAGCAAGATCCTCAGGAAAAAACAAACCATCCTGATGGACAACTAGCATTAATAGATTATACAGTGAGTGAAAGAAGCTGCTGTCCAAAAAATACAAAAGTGAGAACCCCGGATTGGAAGAGAACTCTCCTCGGCATAAGCAAGCAAACAAGGCAACTCGTAAGATCCTCAAAGGGCAACTATGAGAAAAATTTAGCCACCATAGCCAAGGATAACCTTAGGGCCTTCTTCAGCTGTGTCTGCAACCTAAAAGGTAAGACTCAGATGTGTGCTGAACTAATTATGGATGGTATCGCACACACTGACCCTGCAGAAATTGCAAACCTGCTAACAGACAGGTTTGGGAAAAAATTCACCCCACCCCCACCCCCAAGCATACCATAAACCATGTCTTCAACATCATCTCCTCCCTGCATCTCCAAAGAGCAAGTCATCAGTGCTATCTCCAAGACTAAGAACGCAGCCTCCATGGGACCAGATGGCATTTCGAGCTGCGTTCTTAATGTTCTTAAACAAGAGCTAGCTACACCACTAGGCACCCTGTTCAACCACAGACTGAGTACTGGTTTTGTCCCCACTGAATGGAAAACAGCAACTGTTATCCCCCTTCACAAGGGTGGCTCGGCAACAGACCCGAGTAACTATAGACCCACAAGTTTAACCAGCCTCATCTGTAAGGCAATGGAACGAATCATCATGGATCTCATAAATAAGGATATAGGTGACCTCCAAATCCTAGATCCGTCCCAGTTCTGTTTTATGAAGGGTAGGTCATGCCTGCTAAACCTGGTGGACTTCTTCGAGACTGTGACCAGTGCCATAGACGAAGACAAAGCTGTGCACGCAGCCTATCTTGACTTGGCCAAGACCTTTGACACAATCCCATATTAGGGCATCATTGACAAACCAACCTAGTTGAATATCAATTCTTATGTTGTCAGATGGGATGCAAACTATCTCACAGGTCGACATCACTCAGTTAAAGTGGGAGACTTCACCTTTACCAGCAGACCTGTCACCAATGGGGTCCCTCAAAGTTAGTGCTGGGCCCCCTCTTATTTGGCATATACTTCTCTGAAGTTCAGGCCAATGCAGAATAGATGTGGCTAACCAAGTTTTCAGATAACTACAAATTAGGTGCTATCACTGAATCCCCTAGCAATGTCAGCATTCTTCCAAAGGGGCTTAGACCAGTGACTGGTGGCAAAGCCATGGTCTTAAACTAAATGCTAAAAAAATGCATCATCATTCCCTTTAGTATAAATTTGCCATTCCTTTTCTTCAAGAGTCCTCTTGGAGAGAAGGAGGAAGCTAATAGACAGGGGATTGCTACATCAATCCTTTTCTGAGGTGTTGAGTAGCCATAGGGGTATTAGCACGTCCTCCAAATCCTCAAAATCCACAAAATCTTCAGACAAAGTGGCAAAAAAGGCAAAAACTTCAGAGGGAGGGTCATCTGTTCTACAGACCTCGGAACTGAGTGTACCTTTGATTCGGAGCCAGCTCTCAGTATTGGACCCAGTCTCTGAAGTTCTCTCTTCTTCTCTGCTCCAGTCAGCACCTTTGGTGCATTCATCTAAGTCCTCAGTCAGCCTTTCAGATTTGGACATGGATCGGCTAGTGCAGAAGCTTTTACAGGCACCAGGACTTGCCAAATGGTTGTCGGCCCTGACCAGCTCGTCTGTGCCGAAGACCATGGAACCGGATTTGTCTACTCCTCCTCCGAGCCGTACTGGACTCTTGGAGCCGAAGGAAATTGAACCGATGATTGTCGAACCCTTGGAGCCGATACCCGCACCGGTGTTATCGGCTCCATCTACTTGGATGTCCTCGGTGCCGACCGAGGACTCTAGGAGCCGACAGTCTCCCATCGGGTCCAGGGAGGATAGTCGAACCGATTTGTCAGTGCTGACTCTTCCTCTCAGGGCTTCGGCTCGGATGAGCTCGGCTCCTAACTCGAGCTCGGAGCCCATGGTTTCGGTGGGGGAGGATCGCACGGTACTCTCTGGTCCATCCACTCCTTCTCGTCGGAGCCATGGTGCCTTCGATGCTATGAGGAGAGTTTTGTCTCCAAAGACAACGTCAGCATCGGTTCGGCCTTCCCTCTCCCCTCAAGCTCCTGTGTCTGCTTCTTCATCTACTGGTCCCCCTAAGTGTAGAGACCCCAAGCCTCAAGTACCCCCACAGGGCGTCCCCTGCTCTTCTGAGACCTTCCCAGATCCCCCCACTGAGGAGGTGCCCAGGAAGAGACTGTGCAAGAGGAGGCACTTAGACTCCCCACAGGAGTCTTTGACATCTGACACGGACTTGGATGAGTCAGAAGGGTTCCCTCGATCCCCCTCTGAGGATATCTCCTTTGCAGAGATACTAGAGATCCTTAGTCAGAGGGGTGATTGGCAGTCCAAGACCCCTACCAAGGACGAGTCCGTGCTCTTGAAGGCTTTTGAGTCTCAACCTTCCACTTCTTGGGTGTCTCCGCTTTATGACGAGCTCATGTAACTGATCTCTCGTAAGGCATGGGAGTCACTGGAGGCCATGGAACCTGTTCCTCTTAAGCCCAATAAATTCATATCTGCCCCAGTGGACAAGCCATTTTTGACAAAGGGAGTGCCTGTTGATGCCATGGTGGTAGCTGCATCCACCAAAAAGGAAGTGTCTGAGACATCCACATCTATCCATCCTCCTAACAGAGATTCTAGGGTCATAGATAGATATGGGAAATGCATGTTTAGTTCAGCGAATTTTTCTCTGCGATCACTGAACTACTTAACCCATTTTACGAGACTACAAAGAGATCTCCTGAAAGAGCTAGGAGATACTCTCCAGGGTACGGTAGCTGCAGGGGTGGCCGACAAAGTCATCGTCCAGTTCGCTACCCTAAACTCAGTGGTAAACTCATCCATGCGTCTCATAACCTATGCAGCTGATGGTTCGAGTAGAGCCGCTAGTTCGGGCATTGCTCTTCGAAGATAGTTCCTTTGCAGAACCCTTTAAGTCTTCCTTTATCAACACCCCATTCGATGGCTCATCACTGTTTGGGCCTAAAGTAAAGGAAACTTTAACCAGGTGTGAGCAGGAAGGCAAGACCTTATCTGCCGTTGGAGTCCGTTTTTCTACCCCTACTTGACCTTACCCCAAGGTCCCTAGGGGAGGGAAAATGTGGTTCCAAAAAGCACAGGGAGCCTTTCAGGATACACATGGAGAAACCCCTTCTAGAGGCAGAGGAGGGGGTTATAACGGAAGACGCCACCCCCGTGGCAGAGGGGGTCTGCAGCAACAGGGTGACAGGGGTCAGTTCTCCAGTCAACCCTACCAGCGCCCCTGAAAGGGGGCCCAACTGTTCGGCTCTGGAGGCAATCGGGGGGACGCTTGTCTTTGCACTCAGAAGCCTGGCTAAACATAACATCAGATACATGGATACAAAGCATCATTTCCAGAGGATATTTCATACCGTTCTCTTCCCCTCCCATTCCTGTAAACAGAATTCCAGATGTTCTACCCAATGTCAGGGAACAAGCAATCATAGAGGTCCACAGATTGCTAGAAAAAAAGAGTCATCCAACCAGTCCCAGCAGACCAAGTTGGATTCGGAACTTACCCAAGATTCTTTTTGGTACCAAAGAAAACAGGGGACTGGAGATCAATCTTGGACCTCAGCAGACTCAACCAGTTCGTAAAGAAAGAGAAGATGTAATGGGATCCTATCTCGCCTACATTCATAACAGATGGGTTCGGAGCCGATCCATCGGCTCCGACTCGGCAACTAATACACTAGCACGAAGTCTCTCATTGGCTGGGCTACTCCCTATCCCAGGATGCACTACACCTGCTTCCCCAGATCTCGTTTGCCGCTTTACAAGCTGGACATGGTCTCGACTTGGCTGGAGCTAAGTGGTTCTTTTTCTACCTTTACTGGTCTTTGACCTTGGGGTTTTTGTCTATATTAACCAAACAGCTGTTTTAACGGCTATTCCTTGCCTATTTATATATTTTGTGTGTTTGAGTGTCTTCTGGTACTTTATTCTTTTCAGTCGGGCAAGGCCCGTTTAAGTTAGAGGGCCTTTGCCCTACCTTTGAGTGCTGTTCAGTCCTATTTAATTTTTTGGTTAATTGTTTTTCGGGCTAAGCCCGTTTAAATTAGAGGGCTTTGGGCCGTTGAATTTGTTTTGTCTGTGACTGTTTTTTGTGAGGTAAATTTTTCCTCAGTACTAGCGCCAGTGTGTCTCGCGCTCTTCAGTTGGCGCAATTTTGTTGATAGTTGTATACTTGTTGAAGGGCCTGTATTATGTCTAAGGAGCAAAAGTCAGGCTTTAAAAAATGCACTCGGTGCAGTTATAAAATGTCCATTACAGACAGCCATTCAGTCTGTGTTTATTGTTTGGGGCCGAAACATCTGCAGGAGACTTGTAGCGTCTGTCATGCGTTCTCCTCTAGAGTTCTTCAAGAACGCAAAAACAAGCTAATTTTGAAAGGGCTTATTAAACCTTCTTTTGAGGAAGCCTTAGATCCACCTGTTGCTTCCAAAAGAAAGATCGCCGGCTCCGACAAGTCCGTCGGAGCAGTCTACTAAAAAGCAAAAATTGACTTCTTCCTCGGCTCCACTGACTTCGGGGCCGAGGGTCGAAGGGTCTGCCTCGATACCTCCTGCCTCGGCTCCATTGGTTTCGGAGCCGCAGGTTGGAGTATCGAGAGGTGAATCACCTCCATCGGTTCCAATGGCTTCGGAGCCGGTCGAGGTGTGCAGCTCAGACTCTTCCCCTCGGCTCAAGAAAGCTGCCAGCCGATGGTGGTCCATGCTGTGGTGGAACCGCACCGATAGCGTTGGAGCCGCTTCGAGCCGGTCCCCTTCTCTCTCGGAGCCGAGAGGAAAGTCTTCTCGATTGTCTACCTCCTCTAAATCATCGAGACTCTCTGATTCGACCTGGATAGGGTGATACAGAGGCTATTCCAGTCTCCAGTTTTTACTAAATTGGTCTCGCTCCAGCACAGTTAGCTTCGAGCCGATCCCTCCAACACATTCGATTCCTCCTCTAACCTCCTCGGAGCCGCTGGAGTCGGTGGTGGTGGAGCAAAACGGAGCCATACGGTCGAGCAGAGACCCTTCGAGGTCTCTCGGTTCCGACTGTGCTTCCTACCCTGTCCTCCGGTTCAGGGTTTGGTACTGCGACCTCTTCAGCCGGGCCCGAGGGGAACACTTTGGGATTGGGTGCTTCGTGCCTAGTCTTCCTCTCGAGCATCGGCTGCTGGAATTCTAGTGCCATCGTGGCCTCTAGACCAGTGACCTCCTTGGATTCTGGAGGTCCGCCTTTGAGGCCATGAGGAGCGCGCTGGCCATGCCTTTGCCGGTTCAGCAAGATTCTACCTCACCATCCCTAGATTTGGAGACTGATGCCTCTGTTGTGTTGCAGCTCCCGCAGCGGGCCCCAGGGCTCGAGGATACCCCCATCGGGTTCTTCTTCCGGTGGTCCGTCCAAACTGCTTCGGACGAACCCCCACGGAAGAAATTGTGTAAGAGGAAGCACGTAGACTCCCAAGATGAGTCTGTTACATCGGATACTGACCTCGATGACGCAGAAGGGTCCCCAAATCATCTTCGGATGATATCTCCTTCTCAGATATCTTGGAGATCCTGAGACAGAGAGGTGACTGGCAAGCCAAAACCCCTTCAGCTGAGGAGTCAGTCTTCCTCAAGGCCTTTGGGGCCCAGCCTTCCGCCTCCTGGGTGTCTCCGCCTTTGATGAACTCCTTGATTTGGTTTCTCAAGGGCGGGAACACCCTGATTCTGTGGAACCGTGCTCATGCAGGCCCAATAAGTTTTTGTCAGCCCCCCCCAGAAGGAATTTCTGACAAAGGGTGAGCCTGTAGATGCTTTGGTGGTGGCTTCTGCCACACAGCAGGACGTGGCAGAGGCTTCAGCGTCTGTTCATCCTCCTAATAAGGATTCCAGGAGCATGGATAGGTACGGAAGCGACCTGTCTTCAGCGGCCTTTACCTTACGGTCGCTGAACTACTTATGTCATTTTACTAGGCTCCAAAGGGATCTCCTCAAAGAGCTAAATGACTCCCTTGTTGGTAATCTACCTGAGGCACTGGCTCCGACTGTTGGCTTCAGATGACTACCCTGTTATCTATTGTTAACTCGGCCCATGAGGCTCATTTCCTATGCGTCAAGGAGCAGTAGAGCAGCGGGAACAGGCGTTGCCCTCAGGAGACACGCCTGGTTACGCTTGTGTTCGCTTGCGGAGGCCTTCAAGTCTTCTTCACGCCTTTGATGGGTCATCTTTGTTTGGACCCAAGGTGAAGGACACACTAACTCGGGTGCAGCAGGAGGGCAAGACTTTGACTGCCGTTGGGGCTTGATTTTCCGCTCCTTCTAGGCCTTACCCCAAGGCTCAGAGAGGAGGGAAAATGTGGTTTAGAAAATCTCAGAAGTCTTTCCCTACTCCACCCAGTGATTCCCCCTCCAGAGCCAGGGGAGGGGAAATTCTGGAAGACGCCCCAGAGGTGGCAGAGGCCCCCGTAACTCTGGAGACCGCGATTCCTTTCGTGGTTCTTCATACAACCAGCGCCCCTGAGTTGTTGCCCGACTGTGCATCTCCGTAGCCAGTCGGGGTCGATTTGGCGCACTCCACAAGCTTGGGAATCCATAACAAGCGATCAGTGGGTGCTTCGTGATTATTACCGGAGGATACAACATCCCCTTCAACAAACCCCCCCCTTCTTTAAGGGAAATCCCGGACGTACCACCCAGTCAGCGGGATCAGGCAGCATTAGAGGTTTCAAAGCTGCTAGAAAAGGAGCCATCCAGCCTGTCCCCATCGACCAGATCGGATTAGGAACTTACTCAAGATTATTTTTGGTACCAAAAAAGACATGGGACTTCAGGCCCATTTTGGACCTCAGTTCATTGAATCGCTTTTGTAAAAAATCCAAATTCCGAATGGTCACTCTTCAATCTATTCTTCCTTTGCTGGAAAAAGATGCATGGGTGTGCTCCATAGATCTCCAGGACGCTTACTATCACATTCCGATAGCTCAAGAGTCCAGGAGACACTTACGCCTCGCCGGAGTCAGTCATTTCCAATTCCAAGCACTGCCCTTTGGTCTCACCACAGCCCCCAGGGTGTTCACCAAGTGTCTGGCAGTGGTAACTGCTCACCTGAGAAGTCTGGGATTCCAAGTGTTTCCATATCTAGACGACTGGCTCCTTACTGCCACCTCCGAGCATCTACTATTCCAGGCGCCAACGCCACGCTCACCTTGGGCCGCTTCTTGGGGATTACGCTCAATTTGCAAAAATCTGTACTACAGCCATCTCAGCGATTACTTTTATAGGCGCAGACTTAGACACAAAAGAATGCGCTTTTACCGCAGCAAGAATTCAGGTCCTACAAGATCAAGTCAAATCCTGTCTTCCCTACTAAGAGCCCCGCCCATCGGATTCTACAACTGTTGGGCTCGATGGCGCCAACCATACTTTTAGTTCCCTTGGCCAGACTTCACATGCGAATTTTACAATGGCTACTGTCGGTTCAATGGTCTTATCAGGAACTTCCTTGAACCATTTAATCATGATCACAGAAAGTTGCCGCCGAGATCTGCTGGTGGCTTCTCCAATCCAATCTCGACCAGGGGCTTACCCTTTATACCTCAACGCCCGCTGCCACTGTGACTACGGACGCCTCCCAGGTAGGGTGGGGGTCATTACCTGGACAGGTCGGTCCAAGGCACATGGCAGATCCAGGAAACGCATTTGCATATCAATGTCCTGGAGATGAGAGCGTACTCTTGGTACTCCAAGCTCTCCATCACGCCTCCCACAAGGCCCGATTATCCTATCCGACAACATGTCGGTGGTGTGGTACATAAACAAGCAAGGTGGAACCAGGTCTTACCCACTGTGCAGAGAAGCCATGAGACTTTGGCACTGGCGGTAGCTACCAACCGCTTTCTAATGGCAACGCACATACCGGGGAAATCCAATGTGATTGCGGGCAGATTAAGCAGGACCATTCTTTTACCCCATGAGTGGTCCCTCAACCAGAGAGTAACTGCGAAAATCTTCGACAGATGGGGTCTCCCTTGCTGCGACCTGTTTGCCAGCCCTCACAATGCGAAATGCAGAGAGTTCTTCACGCTGTTCCCTTCTCAGGGACAGATTCCCAGGGACGCTCTGACCCACATTTGGCCCCCCGGTCTTATCTACGCCTTCCCCCCGTTTCCCCTCCTACCGAGGGTGATACAGAAGGCCATTTACCTGGAGAGCGAGATGATTTTGATTGCCCCGCACTGGCCTTGTCAAGTTTGGTTCCCTTTCCTACAGATGCATGCGATAGAAGGTCCATGGTTTCTGGACCCAGTGCCAGACCTGCTGACTCATCAGTCAGGACGGCTTCACCCGTCTCTCAGGTCCTTGAAGTTGGCAGCATGGTTACTCCACTTCCATCCTTAGTCCGAGACAATGCTCTTTCTCCAGACGTGGTCCACATATTGTCTTCTTCTCATAAACCTTCCACTATCAAACTTTATTCCAGCAAATGGAAAAGGTTTGCCTTCTGGGCTCAGGAACGGGGTATAGACCCTCTCACTGCACCAGTATCGGAGGTTCTGAATTTTCTGGCCTCCCTTTTTCAGTTGGGCTCTTCAGTTTCTACCATTAAGGTTCAGCTAGCGCATCTCTAATTTTCATGCCTCATTTGAACCTTCATTGATGTCTCACAAACTTTGTAAGGCTTTCCTTAAAGGGGCATGGCTCCTTAGGCCTCCATTATCTCATCCTGTCCCCCCTTGGGACTTGAATATGGTTCTTGCTGCCCTAACTGCCCGTCCTTTCGAACCAGCTGCTACCTGTGATTTAAAATTTCTGTCTTGGAAAACGGCCTTTTTAGTGGCCATAACTTCTGCCAGGCGAGTTTCAGAACTTCAAGCTCTTTGTTCTGATCCTCCCTGTTTGATTTTTCACAAGCATAGAGTTTCCTTGAAATTAAACCCTTCCTTTATACCAAAGGTGGCCTCCTCTTTCTGTATTCAACAAACTATAGAGCTCCCTGTGTTTTTCCCAGAATTCTCTAATAACGCAGAATATACCTTGCATCAATTGACGCATATAGACAATCATGCTTTTACTTGAATAGAACCGCTCACACGCGGAAATCAAATCAATTGTTTGTTTCCTTTGCAATGAACAAATTGGGTCAACCAGTAACAAAAACCTCCATAGCTAAATGGATTAAAGATTGTATCATTTTTATTTATTCACAGGCTAACAAAGAGCTTCCCTTTCCAGTCAAGGCTCATTCTACCAGGGCAATGGCTACTTCTGTAGCTTTTCACTCCAAATTATCAATAGATGATATTTGTGCTGCGGCAACCTGGAATTCTCCGCACACTTTCATTTCTCATTACAAATTGGATGTGGTTTCTCGAGGCAGGGCTTCCTTTGGTTCCACAGTTCTCAGGAGTGTTTTCCAATGAGCCACCCGGGATTTAGGTGCTAGGACGCTGTCCCATATGTTGTGAATGTAGGCGAGATAGATCCCATTACATCTTTTAGTTATGTACTTACCATAACTTCGGATGTATGGGATCCATCTCGCCTACATTCATAAGTACCCACCCTCCTTCCCCTTCCATTCGGATTTAGAGGAGCTGTAGTCCCATTTTGGTGATCTTTCTTGAAGAACTTTAGTTGGTTATAGTGACTACTAGTTTTTCTGTGTTTGCATGGATGTATGAAAGCGAACAAACAAGATCTGGGGAAGCAGGTGTAGTGCATCCTGGGATAGGGAGTAGCCCAGCCAATGAGAGACTTCGTGCTAGTGTATTAGTTGCCGAGTTGGAGCCGATGGATCGGCTCCGAACCCATCTGTTATGAATGTAGGCGAGATGGATCCCATACAGCCGAAGTTATGGTAAGTACATAACTAAAAGTTCCGAATGATCATGCTTCAGTCCATTCTTCCCTTCCTAGGGAAAGGCGATTGGATTTGCTCCATAGATCTCAAGGACGCGTACTATCACATAAAGATGAACAGACGCTACAGAAATCATCTGCGTTTCTGGCTGGGAGCCAATCATTCGAAAAACCACAGTTGAGCACAGTTGAACAAAAACCTTTATACAAAACAAAGCTTTCAGGTTAAACACCCTATGTTAAGTTGTCAATCTCGCCTTCATTCTTGCTGGATGGGTTCGGAGCCAATCCTCGGCTCCGACTCGGCAATACTAAAAGCTCGAGAGCTAATTCCACCGGCTCGAGGCTCACCTATATCCCACAATGCTAGGCGGTAACTACCCAGATCTTGTTTGCCGCTATAGCTGATGAGATGCTCTTCTACCGGCTCAGGCAGGTTGGTTTAACTTTTACCTTTTTGGTACTTATAAAACTCGTTTTTTGTGATTATATATAGCCCCTTTTAGTTTAATTTAGATATTAGATCTCTCGACCCCCTTCTTTGTCGAGTATATTTATTTTCCCCTTCTCCCCTTATCTTTAGGCCTTCGGCCCCTTCCCTTCCCCCAGTCCTTTAGTGACTAAATTTAGTCTTCCCTTTTTTTGTACAATAAGGGCTTTTGTGTGTGTGTGTGTGTGTGTGTTTGTGGCCTTTAGCCTTTAGTTATTAGTTAAATAACTTTTTTATTCAGGGTGTGTCTGTGTGTTTTTGTTGTTGTCAGGCATTACCTTCGATGTCTAAAGAAAAGGTCTCAGGCTTCAAGAAGTGTGACTCGTGCTGTCAGAAAATGTCTCTGACAGACGGTCACACTTCTTGTGTGTATTGCCTGGGGCCTGTGCACCTGCAGGACTCGTGTGCTGTCTGCCATGGTTTCAGCCCTCGAGTCCTGCAGGAGCGCAAAACAAACTCATTTTAAGGTTTGTTAAAGCCTGAAGGCCCCCCGACTCAGTCCAGTTCGGGAAAACCTTCTAAGGCTTCAAAACAGTCGACTCCTGCTCCTGAGTCGACTGTAGAAATGTCGAAGAGGTTCGACATCGGCTCCGCCGGAGCCGATGTTCTTGGGCCAAACTATTACCTTGGCTCGCTGGAGCCGAGGCTGTTAAAGTTCATCGCGATACTATCGGAGCCACATTCTAAAAGAGATCAAGATCCCTTCCATAGGATCTACCTTACTATTACTGCTCGCTGGAGCCGCCTAAGTCCCCATCGCTCCAATACCATTATCGGAGCCATCTTACAGGAAGAGATCCAGGTCCCCTCAATCGGTTCCGTACACTGCACCAGGATCTCCTCTCCTTCGAGCGGAGCCACAAATCGATTCCTCTCGGTCTTCCAGGTTGTCAGACCATGACTTGCAGAGGGTGGTGAGTAGACTTCTTAAGTCCGAGGCACTGGCCCAAATGCTCCATAGCCCGACTCATCAGTCGCTGGCTATTCCCGCCCCTCATTATATTCCTCCTCCGACTCCTTCGAGTTCGGAGCCAAGTCTTGTTGGACCCATCACTGTCGGTGGCCGGATCCGATACCATCGCTGCTGCTGCCTGCTCCGATCTCCTCTTGAGGGATCTCGGCGCCGAAGCTTCGCCGGCTCCGAGGCGAGTGGCATCGACCCTTGTCCGACCCCGCCTCCCTCTCGGGCTTCGGCTGGGAGTTCGGCCCGACATCGGCTCGGAGCCGCCTCTGTCGGTGCCGGGAGGGGTCCTTGTCTCTTCGGAGCGAGGGCCTCGGACCTTGCCTGACAGGGATGCTCGAGGTCATGCGGAGCGTGCTAGAACCGGTTCTGCCCCGCAGTCGGTTCCATCAGCTCCTCCTTCTACAGTGCCTGCGAGATTTCTGCTCACCCCTTGTCTCACAATCAGAGAACCAACTCCTCAAGTTTCCCCATTGGGAATTCTCCTCTTCCGAGGTCTCTCCTGACCCTGCAGGAGATCCCCCTAGGAAGAGGCAGTGCAAGAGGAAGCACATTGACTCCCCTGAGTCTATCACCTCTGACACTGACTTGAGGAATCGAAGGTCCCCTGCTCTCTGAGGATGTCTCCTTTGCAGACATCCTAGAAATACTCAAACAGAGGGGAAACTGGCCAGCCCTTAACCCTTCGGAGGATGAGTCAGTGTATCTTGAGGCGTTTGGTTCTCGCCCTTCTACCTCCTGGGTGTCCCTCCCTTTGACCCCTTATGGAAGTGGTGGCAAGGAAGGCTTGGACGGCTCCTGACTCAGTGGAACCCACCCCGAGGAGACCATCCAAATTTATCACTGCTCCCTCAGACAAACAGTTTCTCTCCAAAGGTGTCCCGGTTGATGCCATGGTGATGGCTGCGGCCACAAAGAAGGAACTAGCTGATCCTTCTGTTCCTGTCCATCCTCCTAATAAAGAATCTAGGACCATGGACAGGTAATGCAAGCGGATGTTTTCATCAGCGACCTTTTCTATGCGTCGCTGAACTATTTATGCCACTTCACCCGCCTCCAAAGAGATTTACTCAAGAATATGGGTGAACTGATGAAGGATCCTACAGCTGAGGGGTTCAAAGACACAATGAACTCCCAGTTGGCAACCCTAAATTCAATAGTGAACTCCTCCATGCGACTGGTTTCATACGCAGCAGATGGAGCGAGTAGATCTGCAGGCACAGGCATTGCCTTACGAAGGCACGCCTGGATGCGGCTGTGCAACTTTATGGACCCTTTCAAGGCGCCCTTCACCAACTCCCTTTGACGGATCATCTTTGTTTGGTCCACAGGTGAAGGATACATTGACCAGGTGCGAGGTGGAAGGTAAGACTCTCTCTGCCGTAGGAGTCCGTTTTTCCACCCCTTCTAGACCCTATCCCAAAGGTCAGAGGGGAGGGAAGATGTGGTTTCGAAACAATCTCAGGTGTCTCATCTGACGACAGGGTCGATTCCCCTCTAGAGGCAGAGGGGGGAACAATAATCGACGCCGCCCCAGAGGCAGAGGAGGTCCGCAAAACCAGGGTAGCAGAGAGGTGTTCTCTGACAAACCCTTTCAGCACCCCTGAGGGCTGCCCGGCTGTCCGCCGGAGGCAGTCGGGGGAAGATTATCACTGTACCCAGAAGCCTGGCTTTCCTTAACTCAAGACAAATGGGTACAGTCGATCATATCCGAGGGTTACAAAATTCCCTTTATTCACATTCCAACTCAACCAAAAAAATCCCTTCCAGATGTTCCACCCGGTCTAAGGGAAAAAGCAGCATTGGAAGTTTCAAAGCTGCTATTAAAAAGAGTCATCCAACCAGTCCCAGCAGACCAGCAAGGATCCGAATCTACTCCAAATTCTTTTTGGTACCAAAAACAGGGGACTGGAGGCCCATTCTAGATCTCAGTCATTTAAACAAGTTTGTCAAGAAAACAAAATTCTGGATGGTCACGCTACAGTCCATCCTACCCTTCTTGGGTCAGGACAATTGGATGTGCTCTATAGATCTTCAGGACGCGTACTATCACATCAAAATGAACCGACGCCCAGGAGATATCTCCGCATCAGGCTGGGAGCCAGTCACTACCAGTTCAGAGCCCTGCCCTTTGGTCTCACTACAGGCCCCCGAGTGTTCACCAAATGCATGGCAGTGGTCACGGCTCACTTGAGGCACCAGGGATTCCAGGTGTTTCCATATCTGGACGATTGGCTCCTTACGGCCACCACCAGGCATCAGCTTCTACTATCCAGAAATTTCACCATGCAAACCTGTCAAGCTCTAGGCATATCAATAAATTTCGAAAAATCTGCCTTGTCGCCTTGTCAGTCTATTACTTTCATAGGCGCCAAATTAGATACGCAGACTCTTTCAGCAACACTCACAGAGCAGAGGTTTTTAGACATTCGGAACCAAGTTTTCCTTCTGTTGCATTTGGTCAAAGTCAAAGCCAGACTGGTGTTAAAGGTACTAGGACTCATGGCGGCAGCTATTCCTCTTCTCCCCTTAGCTCGCTTTTACATGAGGATCCTCCAGTGGATGCTCTTTACCCAATGGTCCTTTCAACGACTCCCAATGTCCCATACCATACTGATAACTCAAGTATGCAAGAACCAACTATCTTGGTGGGTCACGTCACCTCAACTTCTCCAAGGAAGACCCTTCATTCTCCCCCCTCCAGTTGCCACGTTGACAACAGATGCCTCCCTGATCGGGTGGGGGGGGCATTATCAGGGCAGGACAGTCCAGGGCACATGGCAACCCTTCGAGTGCCACTTGCACATAAATGTCCTAGAGATGAGAGCAGTGCTTTTAGCGTTGCAAGCCCTTCACGACTCTCTTCCCATAGGGACTATTGTAATTCAAACGGACAACATGTCCGTGGTGTGGTACATCAACAAACAAGGCGGAACCAGATCATACCCTTTATGTCGAGAAGCACTCAGACTTTGGCAATGGGCGATCTCTTCAACGCTTTCTGACGGGCGACATCCCGGAAATCCAACGTCATTGCAGACAGGTTGAGCAGAGCAATTCTCATGCCACCTAATGGTCTCTAAAGACATCAGTTCTAGAAGAGGTATTTCTAAGATGGGGCCATCCTTGCTGCGATCTTTTTGCTACTCCCAAAACAGCAAGTGTCAAGACTTCTTCACGCTCTTCCCGCTACCAGGCCATCCCACCAGAGACGCTCTAGTCCACGATTGGCCCCGGGACTTCTGTATGCTTTTCCCCTTTCCATTGATACCTCAACTAATTCAGAAAGCCATCGCATTGAGAGTGACTATGATCCTCATTGCCCTTACTGGTCTCGACAGATATGGTTCCCCTTTCTTCATCGTTACCTTTTGGAGCAGCCTTGGCATCTGGACGCAGTACCAGATCTGATTACCCATCAGTCGGGTCAGCTGCACCAATCTCTGTCTTCCTAAACCTCACAGCATGGTTTCTCCAATTCCTACCTTAGCCAGGCTTCCTCAATATCTCGCCGGTCCGAGATATATTGATAGCCTCTCATAAATCCTCTACCCGAAGATTTATACTAGTAAATGGAAACGTTTTCCTTTGGGCATCATCAAAAACATTGATCCTTTTACTGCATCTATCCAGTCCATTTTAGACTTCCTGGCGGAACTTTTTCATTTAGGATCTTCTCGTCAACCATTAGAGTTCAGTTGGCTGCCATTTCAAATTTTCATGTGGGTGTTTCAGAATCCAGCATTATGGCTCACAAGCTCTGTAAGGCCTTCCTAAGAGGTATATTTCTCCTCAAACTTCCGATCAAAGACCCTCCACCCCAATGGGATTTAAACTTGGTTCTGGCGTCTTTAATTCTTCCCCTTGAACCAGCGGCTTCATGTTCTCTAAAATTGCTTTCCTGGAAGACACTTTTTCTGGTAGCTATAACTTCAGCAAAAAGAGTATCAGAACTCCAAGCCCTCTGCAGTTGTCCTCCTTACCTAGTTTTTCACAAAGACAGAGTATCTCCGACTAACCCAACCTTTTACCAAAAATCTCTTCTCAAATTAACCTAAACCAGATTATTGATCTCCCCGCCTTTTCCCTAACTATTCAAATAGATCAGAGCAAAAGCTGCATTTTTTGGATGTTCATCGCCAACTGAGATATTACTTAGACAGAACTAAACAACTCAGGAAATCTGATCAATTGTTTCTGTCATATGCAGAAGGAAGACTAGGCCTTCCAGTTACCAAAGTATCTCTGTCTAGATGGCTAACTTCTACAATTACTTTCATCTATGAGATTAGACATCAGAAATTACCTCAAGTCCTAGAGCTCACTCAACCAGGGCATTAGCTACATCCATTGCCTTTCAGGACAGGTTGCCAATAGACTCAATCTGTGCAGCAACCACATGGGCTTCTCCTCATACATTCATTTCACATTACAAATTGGGCATGGTTTCCAGAAGCCGTGCCAATTTTGGTTCCACTGTTCTCAAGAGTCTGTTCCGATAGGCCACCCGGGATAAGGTGCTAGGGACGCGGTCCCATCCAGCAAGAATGAAGGCGAGATTGACAACTTAACATTAAGAAGTTATGTACCTACCATAATGTTCCATGTTAGTTGTCTTCTTCTCGCCTTCTTTCTTGCGTCCCTCCCTCCTTCCCCCAAGCCTGGACAGACCGACCGGAATTCTTTGTGTTTCTTCTTCCGAAACTTGTTACTCCATTTTGGAGACTAGTATTGCTTGGTATAGCTACCAAACGAGATCTGAGTAGTTACCGCCTAGCATTGTGGGATATAGGGGAGCCTCGAGCCGGTGGAATTAGCTCTCGAGCTTTTAGTATTGCCGAGTCGGAGCCGAGGATCGGCTCCGAACCCATCCAGCAAGAAAGAAGGCGAGAAGAAGACAACTAACATGGAACGTTATGGTAGGTACATAACTTCTTATTTTCAATGTTACAAATAGGTCCATTTTAAAAACAATTTATATAGTAGCCCAATATAATCACATGACCAGCAGCCCAAGATCACATGATCAAACATTTTAAACATTTTAACCCATATACATATACAAATATAATAGCATTATTGTAAGTTACAATATACAAAAAAACCTTTAAATGCATATAACAGATTGTTAAAAATTATTTTAATTTTGTACGCTGTATTTTAGTTAAAATAGGTTTTAAGGAAACAGCACTATTAAGACCTGGTGGAACATCTGCTGTTAATCTAATGATCCATTCAAGCTCTCTTATTTCCAAGGTGTTACCAGTATCTCCACCCCTATCCGATACCTGAACAATATCAATAACCCTAAATTTAAAATTATGATTCGACCCACAAGCATTTATATGTTTATACAGGGCATTATTCTCATTAGCCCTTCTTATTTACGATTTTGTGTTCTATTATACGTTCCTTTAACCTTCTAGTTGTTTTTCCAACATAGAAGGAGGAACAAGCAGTACAGGTGGCAAGATAAACAACATTGTTAGTCAAACAAGTGGCTGATACATGAAAGTTAAAAACCTTATCTATCATTGGATGTTTGAAAACATTATTTCCTTGTATATTGTTAGTGTAGATATTGTTAGATATGACATCTCCACAACAACTACAGTTGTAACAGGGTGCCTTTTCTTGTTATATTATATAAGTTTTGTGTATTTACATTGAAATCCTTATAACATAATGTGCTTTTCAGTGTCTTCATGTTTCTATATACAAAGCGTGTCTTACTTCCTAGAATTGCTCTAACATCTTCTGATGCCATTAATACCATCCAATGTTTATTAATAATACCCTTCACTAAAGGTGTCATGATATTATAAGAGGTAATATACCTCAATCCACTTTCCCCCATTGATGTATCATCGGTACACATTTCACCTGATGAAAAAATAGGTTTATATATAGTATGTCTATTACTCATTGTTTCTGCCATCATTTTACTTAGAACATCAATTTCATATCCACTATTTATAAACTCTTCACATATATCCTCCATCTGCTTTAAACATATTAAGTCATCAGTGTTCAACCTACTTGTTCTGGCAAATTGTGCCTTAGCTATACCACTAAACACATGCGGAGCGTGCATACTAGAGCCATGCAGGTATCTACCTGCACTAACCTCTTTCCTATATACACTTGTACTAATATGATCAGCTTGAATTCCTATATTAACATCCAAAAAACTAATTTTACTATTAGAAAATTCCATACTAAATTTTAAAAAAGAAGTAGTATTATTCAATGTTCTACTTTCTCACACCGACATATTGAAAACATTTGCTCTTTATTAGATGTGGTATTATGCAATAATGTATTTGTGTTTAATAAACAATATTATTTGCAATTAACTGGTGTTGCAATGGGCACACCAGTTGCGAATACTTACGCAAATTTGGTTTTATACCAATGGGAAAGGACATACATACATAATGGCATTACATTTTTAAACCATAATCTATGCTTTTATCAAAGATTCGTAGATGATTGTTTTTTTATCTGGAAGGGAACTTTATCTGAACTTTCTGAATTTGTTGTATTTCTTAATAATACTACTTTTTTTAAAAAATTTAGTATGGAATTTTCTAATAATAAAATTAGTTTTTTGGATGTTAATATAGGATTTCAAGCTGATCATATTAGTACAAGTGTATATAGGAAAGAGGTTAGTGCAGGTAGATACCTGCATGGCTCTAGTATGCACGCTCCGCATGTGTTTAGTGGTATAGCTAAGGCACAATTTGCCAGAACAAGTAGGTTGAACACTGATGACTTAATATGTTTAAAGCAGATGGAGGATATATGTGAAGAGTTTATAAATAGTGGATATGAAATTGATGTTCTAAGTAAAATTATGGCAGAAACAATGAGTAATAGACATACTATATATAAACCTATATTTTCATCAGGTGAAATGTGTACCGATGATACACCAATGGGGGAAAGTGGATTGAGGTATATTACCTCTTATAATATCATGACACCTTTAGTGAAGGGTATTATTAATAAATATTGGATGGTATTAATGGCATCAGAAGATGTTAGAGCAATTCTAGCAAGTAAGCCACGCTTTGTATATAGAAACATGAAGACACTGAAAAGCACATTATGTTATAAGGATTTCAATGTAAATACACACAACTTATATAACAAGAAAAGGCACGTTTCCCTGTTACAACTGTAGTTGTTGTGGAGATGTCATATCTAACAATATCTACACTAACAATATACAAGGAAATAATGTTTTCAAACATCCAATGATAGATAAGGTTTTTAACTTTCATGTATCAGCCACTTGTTTGACTAACAATGTTGTTTATCTTTCCACCTGTACTGCTTGTTCCTCCTTCTATGTTGGAAAAACAACTAGAAGGTTAAAGGAACGTATAATAGAACACAAAGTCGTAAATAAGAAGGGCTAATGAGAATAATGCCCTGTATAAACATATAAATGCTTGTGGGTCAAATCATAATTTTAAATTTAGGGTTATTGACATTGTTCAGGTATTGGATAGGGGTGGAGATACTGGTAACACCTTGGAAATAAGAGAGCTTGAATGGATCATTAGATTAACAGCAGATGTTCCACCAGGTCTTAATAGTGCTGTTTCCTTAAAACCTATTTTAACTAAAATACAGCGTACAAAATTAAAATAATTTTTAACTATCTGTTATATGCATTTAAAGTTTTTTTTGTATATTGTAACTTAAAATAATGCTATTATATTTGTATATGTATATGGGTTAAAATGTTTAAAATGTTTGATCATGTGATCTTGGGCTGCTGGTCATGTGATTGTATTGGGCTCCTATATAAATTGTTTTTAAAATGGACCTATTTGTAACATTAAAAAAGGGTGTTTAACCTGAAAGCTTTGTTTTGTATAAAGGTTTTTGTTCAACTGTGCTCAACTGTGGTTTTTCATTGGATAATTAATCAGCTATCGTTGGTTTGAGATTTGGGAGCCAATCATTACCAGTTTTGAGCCCTGCCCTTTGGTCTCACTACAGCCTCCAGAGTGTTCACCAAATGCATGGCAGTGGTCACGGCTCACCTGAGACGTCTAGGATTCCAGGTGTTTCCATAACTAGACGATTGGCTCCTCACCACTACCACCAGGCATCAATTGACTCAGGCAACACAATACACTCTGACACTCTGCCATCAATTAGGCATTACAATCAACTTCGAAAAGTCTGCCTTATCACCATCGCAGCATACCGTTTTTATAGGAGCAGAGTTAGATACCTCAACTACCACGCTACGTCTTCCTATCGAAAGAGTCTCAATTCTCCGGCAACACATCAGCTCACTGGTGTCAAAGAACAAAGCTACAGCAGCAGAGGTCTTGAAGGTGCTAGGTTTGTTGGCTGCAGCAATCCTGGCTATACCACTCGTAAGGATGCATATGCGAATTCTTCAATGGCTCCTCTTTGCTCAGTGGTCGTACCAGAAACTGTCGATGCACTACATGATTCTTATCACAGATTCTTGCAAGAGAGATCTTCGGTGGTGGTTGACGTCTCTTCATGTCACAATTGGAAGACCCTTTGCCCCCCCCCCCCCAGTAGCCACTGTGACCACAGAAGCTTCCCTGATAGGGTGGGGGGGGCATTTTCAGGGAAAGACTGCCCAAGGCACATGGACAGATCAAGAATCACATCAGCACACCAATGTTCTACAGCTGAGAATGGTACTTCTGGCATTGCAGTACATTCAGGACTCTCTCTCTCTAGGAACTATTTTAATTCAGACGGACAACATGTCAGTAGTCTGGCACTTGAACAAGCAAGGTGGAACCAAGTCTTACCCCCTTTGTTGAGAAGCCCTCAGGGTCTGGCAATGGGCTGTATCATCCCAGCGTTTTCTTTTAGCAACGCACATCCCGGGGAAATCCAACGTGATAGCGGACAAGTTAAGCAGGCGATATTGCTCCCTCACAAGTGGTCTCTCAAACAACAGGTTGCAGAGTTGATTTTCCGCAAATGGGGCATCCTTGCTGTGACCTTTTTGCCAGCCACATCAAATCAAAATGCAGATGCTACTTTGCCCTAATACCACTTCCCGGTCATCCCCCGAGAGATGCACTTTTACACGATTGGCCCCCGGGTCTTCTTTATGCATTTCCACCCTTCCCATTGATACCCAGATTTTTACAGAAAGCAAAATCGCTGGGAAGGACTGTTATTCTCATAGCCCCCTACTGGCCTCGACAGATTTGGTTCCCGTTTCTCCACCATCATCTGTTGGAAGATCCATGGATCCTGGACCCAGTTCCGGACCTTCTGACGCACCCGTCAGGGGACCTCCATCCTTCACTGCAGTCCCTGAAACTGACTGCTTGGCTAATCCACTTCCCCTAATTGCCAGGCTTCATTCAATTTCAGAAGATACAAGACAAATTATCTTGTTTTCCCACAAGCCATCTACCAGGAAATTATATGGCAGTAAATGGAAAAGGTTCTCAATATGGGCCAGCATGCAGAAAATTGACCCTTTCCGAGCTCCGCTATCATCTATATTAGAATTCTTGACAAAGATTTTTAAGGAAGGGGCAGCAACTGCTACAGTTCGAGTCCAGTTAGCTGCCATCTCAAATTTTCAACTTGGGTTTGGTGGCTCAAATGTTATGGGCCATAAATTATCTAAGACTTTTCTTAAAGGCGTTCTTCACATGAGACCTCCTATCAAAATTCCCTATTCTCCCTGGAATTTAAACTTTATGCCGTCTCAAATTATTCTTCCTCCTTTTGAACCAGCATCTTCTTGTGATCTCAAATATTTATCCTGGAAAACTATTTTTCTTGTGGCCATTACTTCTGCCCGCAGAATGTCAGAACTTCAAGCATTATCTATCAGACCACTTTACATGATTTTCCATGCTGATAGAGTATCTCTCAGAACAAACCCCTCATTTTTACCTAAAGTCTGTTCTGAATCAAATATCAATCAGTCATTGAGCTGCCAGTCTTTTTTCCCAACCACTCTAGCAAATTGGAATACATGCTGCACAAACTTTATGTACACAGACAGCTCAGATTTTATCTTGATAGAACTAGGGATATTAGAAAATGCAATCAACTTTTTGTATCCTTCTCAGAAGCCAGAAAAGGCAATCCAGTGGCTAAAACAACCTTATCTAAATGGTTATCCGATTGTATATCCTTTGTTTATGAGAATGTGAGCATGCCATTAACACACAAACCTAAGGCTCATTCTACCAGAGCCGTCTCTACGTCTTCTGCTTTTCAAGCTAAATTGTCCCTTGACAATATTTGCACTGCAGCCACTTGGTCTAAGCCTCATACCTTTATCACGCATTACAAAGTAGATAAGGCTTCAAGGGACAGGTCTTCCTTAGGTTCCACGGTACTGAAGAGCATACTTCCATGAGCCACCTAAGATTGAGGGTGCTAGGGACGTTACCCATCAGTAAGAATAAACGGCGAGATTTAACAACTTCACATAAAGAAGTTATGTACTTACCATAACGTTCCATGTGAGTTGTTTATCTCGCCTTTATTCTCACGTCCCTCCCTCCTTCCCCCTCCTGGCTGACTGTTGACTTAGAGGCTAGTACCATCCTGGTTATTCAGGATTTCTTCTTCCCTTTCGGGAAGTGTTCTTGGTAGAAATAAATAAAAGGGTATATATATATATATATATATATATATATATATATATATATATATATATATATATATATATATATATATATATATACTGTTACTCGCAGCAAACAAGATCTGAGGTAATTCTAGCAGTGCATTGTGGGATAAGGGGCTTGGTCGCGAGCTACTGGCAAACCTTGAGCTTTGCTATCGGCCGTGTCGGAGCCGAGGATCAGCTCCGAATCCATCAGTGAGAATAAAGGCGAGATAAACAACTCACATGGAACGTTATGGTAAGTACATAACTTCTTTTTTTCTGTGATTGGCATGTGTGATTTTTGAATTGTTTTAAATAAGTGCTTTATATGGAGTTTTTTGTATCAGGCTGAGGAAGCGGAGTTGATCCGTGAAAGCGCTTACTGTTTTTTGTTTTATATTAAACGATTATTGCTGTCAGCCGTGTGCTACCAATGTTTATTTTTTCTGCACTTGGTTACTTGTTTTTTGCGCTGGTTGCTCTATTTGGTGCTGAGGATTTTCTTTGGATTAAATGATTATAATACCCTAAGTACCAGTTCTGTTGTGAGAGACCTGGGAACACAAGCTGACTGTGACCTCAGCTTCGGCCACCATGTGTCAACTGTGATGAGGAAGGCATTTTATGTTGCTCACCTAAGTAGCAAAGGCATCTCCTCAAGAGCAAAAGAGGTTATACCTCCCCTGTACTTGTCCCTCATCAGGTCTCTTATTAAATATAATGCTCACTTTTGTATGTACTGTACTAGACACCTGCAGCAGCTGGAGATACCTCAGAGCTATCTAAGAAAATTCAGGGTCTCCTGCCCATGTCTTGTTTGGACAGACTGAAGTCACTGTCACTGTAGCATATAGATTACTTAGAGGCAACTTGTGTCTCACTTACAGGGCTATCTCTGACCCAAATCTAATGAAAGTGCTGCACATCTGTAAGTCAAATGGGACTAGAGTCACCCATTTCAGGAACCTCAGTCTAGCCTGCAACATAAATAGGACCTGCGCGAGTGACGGATACAGCTCTCAGAATTTGCCACTCCTCTGGAATACACTTCCAATCCATGTCAAGCAGAGCACCTCCATGGCCCTGTTTAAGTGCAACCTGGATGACTGGATGGGAAACCGTAAATTCCTGTTGGGGATTGCCCCTGCATCTCTCCGGGACATGGGTAATCCTTGCTAAAAAAATCTTGGGCATAGACAATATCTCTCATCTAGTATTGTATTGGAATTTTATGGCTAGGTTTGTAAAGACCATTGGGTCAATAGCCATCTGTTATATATGTGTAAGTATATTTCATAAGTTCATTGGTATCTCCTAGGCTAACTCTGACAAATTCTAGTATCCGTGGTAAGTGTAAGCAGGGACTTGGGAGATGAAACATTTAGAAGCAGGGGCCTGGGAGATGAATCATTTACAGGTTTCCTATGTCCATTAAAGACCTAGGCGCCAGGCCAAAGATTAATTTCTCTTCCCCATCCAGTTGTCCAGGTTATGACTTGAATTGGGTTAGGGATGAACATTGCTTCACATGGATAGGGGAGCCTATTCAGAGAAGGGGTAGACACTGGTATACATCCTGGTCTCTCCTTTATATCACAGGCAAGGTTTAAGTTTTCAGAATATGTAACTCTGGTGCTGCTTGTGGACCATCAGTGTGGGCTCTGATGATGCCTTGTATGATAGGCATAGATTTCCCCTCAACAAGCCTGTAGGAGATAGAATGTTGGGATAGGGTTTTAAGGTGGTCTGAATAGCTACTTACAGGAAGGTTATCTATAGACATGATTGAAACCTTCATTTCTGTCAGCCACACATTTCTTGATAAACTAGAATCTATGAACTTTAGTCCTGGCTCACTGTAGTGATTTCATAGTTAATTTAAGAGAATTTTTCAGGCTGTCACTGGCAGTACTGGGTCAGCCATAGAACTTAAAATGGTGTTTCCCATGGGTCTGTTCTAAGGTCTGTCCTTTTTTTTGTTCCTTTCTTAATAAAATTTTGATCTTATAAAAATAGACATAAATTATGCAAATTATATAGCTATTGGTTCTGAGAAAACAATTACCAGTTTACAAAATAAGTTGCAAGCAAAGAATAACAGCATGGAAATGGGTAAACAAAATAAATTTATAATCAGCTGTAGGGAAACTATAATCATGATATTTGCATCACCGCAAAAAGTATCTAATTCAATTCAAATAACTCTTAAAGAGATGCTGCTGGGAATATAATTAATAAAGCTTGTTGATCATAAATGCTTAGGTTTTCTGATGGATTCAGAGTGTCACTCTACAAATAAAAAACTACTTTGGTGTAATTTACTAAATAGAAAAGAGGTTGCCGCTTCTTTGTCCCGATAAAGCTAAGAGCATTGATGATTACTGTGCATGACCTCCTTTTGTAAGTAATAAGACTGGTCATCACTAATAAACATTGGTTTAAATGCGACTATTGGTCACATCTAAGACTTCCTTGTTTAAGCTAAGCATTTTTAACTACCTAGAGTGATTAAGCATATGTTTACTAAGATTGCCTTGATTTAAGTTATGCATCTCTAGCTACCTAGCTTGATTATGTAAACGTTTACTAAGATTGCCTTGATTTAAGTTACGCATTTTAGCTACCTAGCGTGACTATGTACATGTTCACTAACGGTGATATTCCGCAAATGTTACCTGTACACTGTTTAGGTTTATGTGCATTAGGAACATTCTATTAAACTAAGTGGTGAGGTTTTTCTGTTGAGCAGAGATCTATCTAATTGTGTACTTTAAATTTAATTAGTGGCTTAGCACCTATGGTCATAAACTGTAATTAAGGAGGTAAATTCTGTATCCATTTCAGATTCTATCCCCCTATGGCTCCCATTGAAAGGCTAACAACACTAAAAGAACTAAGAGCTACTAGCGACTAACAACGGAAAGCAATACAATCCTGACCCTCTACTTTAAACGACTGTGCAAGGTTAACAACTGCAAAACTAAATATATTTTCTCTGTTTAAAACGCTGAACTGGGACCATAGCACTGGAAATAACCCTCGTGCTCCTATAAATTTTAACAGAAGTACTAAACCTAGCTTAACATACAGTCACCCACTATATTGCTATCTAAGGGTAAATTAAAGGTTTGTTACTTACCCCATAAGTCTATTTTACACTGCCTGTGTAACTCTAAGTTAAATCTACCCTCAGTCAGTGAGTTACCTACCTTGCAAGCAGTGAACACAGGTACCTTGAGATATGGTTCATAAGCTGCTGGCTGACTCTCAGCACGGCTTCAGGCTATACCACAGCACCACCTAAGCTCTTCTCTCTTTCACTAATGTCATTAACCATAACCGAAATGACAACCTACTTTTCTCTGCTCTCCTTCTAGATCTATCCAAGGCTTTTGATATGGTTGACCATCAGTTACTCATCCTTACCCTGAAAGCCTTCTGTTTAGATAACCACTCTCTCCAGTGGTTTCAGTCCTATCTGTCTGGACGTCAACAGGCAGTCCTATGGCAAAATAAAATATCATCTTGTCTACCCTTCACCTTAGGAGTCCCACAGGGCTCAGTACTAGGACCCCTACTGTTCTCCATGTTTATTAATGACCTCCACACCGTCATCCCTAAAGCATCATGTATTCAATATGCAGACGACACCACGTTGATCTACTCAGCCTCCTCACAAACAGATCTGCAGTCTCTAACCCAAAGTATTTTCAGAACTGTTGAAAATTGTCTCACTAATCGCCGTCTTTTATTAAACCCTAAAAAAACAAAGCTGCTCCTGTTCACTCCCACTCATAGGTTCAACTCTCTCCACCCATTACCATTATATCTAACAATGGAACCATTATCTCCCCTGAAGCCCAAACCAAACTTCTGGGAGTCATAATAGACAATAACCTTACATTTGATGCACATGTCAATCAAAGCATCAAAACCATAAACAAAAAACTTGGATCCCTTTACAAGCTCAAACCTTTCCTCACTCCTCTTGCTAGAACTGCTATAGCCCGTTCTCATCTCCTGTCTACCCTCCTTTATGCCCCCCTCTTCTCACAAACTTGCACACAACTGAAATTAACAAATTATCTGCTGCTATAACCACATCACTAGATTTGCCACTGGCTCAGCCTATAGGACTCACCACTGTCGCAACTTAAATCTTCTATGGTGGTTTGATCTACTTTCCCTACTACAGATTAACCAGCTCATAGTTGCTCATAAAGCACTCTACTACCCTAATAATACACAAGCACTCAAAAATATTGTCAGGCTATATAGTAACCACAGCAAACTTCGTTCATCCAGTAGACTATTGATCCAAACAGTCAAATCCAACAACGCAGCTGGTGATGCCTTGCTTGCCAATTTGGTCGGCAAAACCTGGAATCAACTCCCTGCTGACATTACTCTCGAATCCTCACTTACACTTTTTAAAGAAAATCTGAAAAAATATTTTAAATCACACTGGCTATGCCCTTTCTCTAATCCTGGCTAGAATCATCTCTGTGTCTCAAGAACTTTACCCAATTGTATTATGCATATTAAATATCCTAATGTGGAATTTCTTAACTCTGTCTTCTATCCTATTGTCGCACAATGGTAGTATACTCATTTCTGATTTAAAAATTTGTATAAACAGTGTGCCTCATGTATTCTATAACTGTCTGTCTGTTGTATTGTATATATTACATTACTGTGTGGTTTTACTGTGTGGAGCTTTTCTCCCCAGGCCTCCGCTGAAAATGGACATGTATCCAGTCGAACTATCCCGGTCAACAAATGTCAGATAAATAAATAATAAATAAACAAACTGAGAGAGTTGTAAATAAGATGCTTCATCAGGTAAGTTTGCACTACAGAATTTTCGGTTTGCTCTCTCTTCTGAAGCATGAATAACATTTGGGTAAAAAGGACATGTTACCAACATTAGAGTATGCCCTGTCAATTATTTCATTAAATTCTTCTGTAAACACCACCATACTTCAAAACAGTGTTAACAAAATTTGCTTTTTTTTATTGAGCCTTCACTACTTACTTTTGCAGAATACAGTATGACTACCTTTTACAGGTAGGGCATGACGTCTTGTTGCTCTTGTGATGATATGAGGTGTTGCTGGCTATGCCCGGAGAAGCAGGGCAGTGGATGTGTAACATTTGCCAGCACAGCTAGCTGGAATTTAGTAAAGAATTATATGTTATTCAAATGCCAAGCTGATTTGTACAGATGCTTGTGTTGAAAATATATTTGTAAAGTTGCTTGTGTTATAAAATATAATAACAATATGTCCTGCTGGACAGAGGAAGAAATATACATGTATTATTGTAGTTGTTTAAATGTATACATTGTAACAAAGGATACTGGAAAAAGAGGGGCTGTTATGTAGTCCTATCTCGCCTCCAGTATTACATGTTGGTTCGGAGGCGATCCTTGGCTCCGACTCGGCCACTTAGAAAACCTGAAAACTTCTGATTAACTCATGGCTAATAGGTATCCCATAATGCATGCACACATTCCCCAGATCTCGTTTGCCGCATCTTCAGTCGGAAGCTTCTTTTGGTTGGCCGTGGCTAAGAGATTTAGTTCTTTATTATTCTGATTGTTAGAAGTTTTTTAACTTTTTGTGAAGTGCTTTTCTTATTGCTGTTAGCCTTATTGTGATAACCGATTGTGTCAATTTAACCGGACTTGACTTTTTCCTGGATTTGACTTTCTGCTATAAAATTTTGGGCCTGTTGGCCTTTTTTGTGTATGTGTTCCCGTGAGTGTGTGTGTTTTACTAAGCCATTTTACTTAGAGGTATTAGTCTGTTTCCCTTTCCTTTACACTATGTTTGTTTAAGTTAGAGAACCTAGTAAAACTTCCCTTGGTTGTTTGTTGTGAGAAACAGGGCTAGATCTGTTTAAGTTCGAGGATCTAGTTCCTCTCTTGTTGAGTGAGTATGTTGCTTT
Organism: Protopterus annectens; assembly: GCF_019279795.1. Lineage (NCBI taxonomy): Eukaryota > Metazoa > Chordata > Ceratodontiformes > Protopteridae > Protopterus > Protopterus annectens. The sequence continues at coordinate 850,424,592 of NC_056732.1, read as the reverse complement.
TTTTTTTCCTTCAATCGCCTGTTGAGACCGCCATCATGTCTAAGGAATATAAAGAGCATAAACAGTCAGGATTTAAAAAGTGTACTAAATGCTCTCAAAAAATGTCCATCACCGATGGACATAGTGTCTGTGTGTACTGTTTAGGGGCCATGCATCTTCAAGAGACTTGTCTCTTTTGCCATTCCTTTAGTCCTAGAGTGCTCCAGGAATGGAAGAATAAGTTGATTCTAAAAGGATTGTTAAAACCTTCTTTCGAGGAAGACCTAGCCAGCTCATCGTCCCCTGCTAGGTCGCATTCATAGGTTCATAGGTAGATACTAGGCTATCTGCCCTAGGGCATTTATAAGCCTAGCCAGAGTGTATTTGGCTTCCACCTCCCTATTAGATTAGCCTACTGTGCCTCTGTAAAGTAGGTCACAGAAGGTACCCTTTTAAGATTAGTTTACTGTGCCTCTGTCTAGCAGGGACACAGAAGAGATCCCAGGGGTGAATTTGCGATTTCCCATCCACGCGTCCAGATTTCGCTTGAAGAGGGTCAGCGAGGGGCTATGTCTAACACAAATTGGGATTCTATTCCATAGTGAGGGGAGCCTCTGGGAAATTAATCTGTCCCTCCAGCATGTCCTATTTATTTTTGTGCTGAGGTTTAGGTCCCTGGAGCATGTAGCTCTAAGGAACTTGGATTTTTTGAGGTGGAGCATGTCCATTAATTCTGGGTTTGACATGGCTTTGTACGTCAGGCATAGATCGCCTCTGAGTAGGCGGTAAGCAACTGAGTAGAGCTGGAGTTTCTTTATTCGAGCTGCATAGGACATCTGTTTGTAGCCCATGATCCTCTTGGTGAGGTACTTTTGGGGTCTCTCCAGTTGCTGCAGGTGATGGGTAAGGTACATCCCAAAAGGGGCATTGTATTCAATTATGGGCCTGATGAGTGTAGAGGGGCACAATGACCTCTCTTGATCTAGATGCGAACCCTTTCGTGATAAGGTGGGCTATATAGAAGGTCTTTCTAACCACTTTGGCAACATGATTATCAAAGGAGAGATTACTATCTACGTTGGTCCCCAAATCTCTAATTACTTCTTCTGTACTTAATGGAATACCACCTATGTGGTAATTTGTGAGCACCTTGTTTTTCCCAAAGGGGATGACTATGCACTTTTTAGCATTTAGCTTGAGGCCGTGGCTCTGGCACCAAGCATCCATCTCTGTGAGACCCTTTTGGAGGATGCTTGTGTCAGCTGGAGATTCGATTATGGCCCCCAGTTTGCAGTCATCTGCGAACTTTGTCAGCCATAATCCCCCGTGATAGCCTGAACCTCAGAGAAGTATATACCGAACAAGAGAGGTCCCAGAACTGAGCCCTGTGGGATGCCACTTGTAATTGGTTTGGATTCGGACATGGCACCTGCGATTCTGACCATGTGGGTTCTATCTCTGAGCCAGTTTGCAACCCATCTTGTGATATAGGGGTTGATATTTAAGCTGGTAAGCTTATTTATGATGCCTGAGTGGGGTATTGTGTTGAAGGCTTTTGCGAGGTCCAGGTAGGCTGTGTGGACTACCTTGCCCTCATCTATGGCTTTGGTAACTGTTTCAAAGAAATCAACTAGGTTTAAGAGGCAAGATCTGCCGTTAACAAAGCCATTGGGTAGGGTCCAGTGTCTGGAGGCTCCCAATGTCTTTGTTTATGAGTTCCATGATAATACGCTCCATAGCTTTACAGACCAGACTAGTCAGGCTTATGGGGCGATAGTTTCTGGGGTCCTTTGTGGCACCACCTTTGTGGAGTGGGACCACTGTAGCTGTACGCCATTCTTTGGGTACATATCCTGTAGTAAGGCTAAGTTTGAACAGCGACTTAATGTGAGGGTTCAGTTCTTCTTGGAGCTCATGTAAGACACAGCCTGGGACACCATCCGGTCCCATAGATGCTGTGTTTTTTGCTTTGGAGAGGGCAGCTTTCACTTGTGCATCTGTGATGTCAGGGAGGTTACATTCAGTTGGGATAGGCATTTTCTCCTTTGGGGGTGGAGGGAGAAGTTTGCTGAATCTGTCTGCCAGGATGTTGACTATGTCTGTAGGTTCGGTATATTTTGTACCGTTATGCAACAATTCAGAGCATATCTGGGAGTTTCCGCCCATGTTCCTGACATAACTAAAGAAGGCCTTGTGATTATCTTTAGTGTCTAGGGCAATTTTTCTTTCGAAACTGGTCTTTGATGATTTTATGAGGGATCAAATTTTCTTGCTAATACTGATCAGAGATGCCTTCCCTTTTTGGGATTTTGCTCTGTCATGTAGTAGCTTCCTCCTTCTGTTATATAGCTTATTTATGGCGGGGTCCACCAGACCGGTCTCCTTTTTTGGAGGAGTGAGTCTTGGTTTTATTTGGGATAGCACGATCCATGCATTCCTGCAGGTGCTCATAGAATGCATTTGTAAAGGATTCTGCGGATTGGGCTGTATTATCCTCTGGCCCAGGGGCTTTGAAGGATTCCACCTCAGTCTTGAGAAGTGCAAAGTTGGCTTTTGAGAAATTCTTTACAGTGATTTCCTTGGCTGGGGAGGGGATATGGATGTCCAGGGAAATTTGTTTATGGTCTGATCTTACCATTGAGGGTTTACCTCTGGTGTGGAACATAGAGTCCCCATGTTGGTGATGACCAGGTCCAATATGTTGTTCCCTCTTGTGGGAGTGGTGACCAGTTGTTCCATTGCGTTAGAGTTTATAAATTCAAGGAACCGTTGAGGGTGTTTGGGCTTGAGTAGTTTTCCCAGTCAATGTTGGGTAGTTGAAGTCACCCAATAACATAGTGTTTGGAGTGACCTTCATATTCTCCAGTGTTCTCAGGAATGCCAAGTGGGGTTCCTGTAATAGGGAGGGTGTTCTGTAGCAGGCTACAAACTGAAAGACAGTTTTGCCCGCTGTTACTTGCACATGGATGGTTTCCGATGCTTCGTGTAGTGCCACTAACCTGGAGGTGTAGGTATATTTGATGAATATAGATACTCCCCCTCCTTTTGTGCTTCAGTCCGAGTTTTGGGTTCGAAACGCATGGTATGAGTTATAACCTGGTAGTGCTGGGGTGCTCTCAGGAGCCTTGAACCAGGTATCTGTTACTGCACAGACATCGATTTTCTCCATACTGAGGAGAGCCTCGAGTGCGTGCATCTTGAGGTTTAGACTTCTGGCATTGAGTAGCATTACCTTTAGTTTTTTTGTCCTTGGGTTGTCTATGGAAGTGGGTTTGTCCTTTGAGCCATGCCTAAAAAAGGCACTGTGGGGGTGGCAAGAGCCTTGGCCAGTATACAAAAGCCTAAGGGTGACAGGTGCAAGCCATCCCTAGCAAAGCAACGTGGCCTGTCGAGCATGTCATCCCAGGCTGACAGACACTGGATCCCCTTTGAATGACACCAATACTTTAGCCAATTGTTGAAACTGATCATTTTGTCTTTATACTGTGGCATCATTCTTGGTGAGGGCAAGATGCTACTCAAGGTCAGGGTCATACCAGCCTGGGCTACATGGTCAGAGAGCTCCTCTATGTCTCTTTTCATGTAGTCCAGGGAGGTACGTCTCAGATCATTCACACCAGCATGGACAATGACAGAGTCATACTTGTACTTGCTTTGGAGTGACCTGAGTGCTTGCATTATGTGGCGGATCCTGTAAAGATAAGGGCAAGACCTCCAAAAGGCCTTCTCCAGCCTCAACTTCAGAAGTTACCTAAATCGGACATGGTCTCTGTCTCTTCGGCTCCACTGTCCTCGGAGCCGATCGAGATTCTGGACACAAACATTGCAGCATTGGCACCCAGTGCTTCGGTGCCGATCACCATCAGTCCTCTTCGGAGCCGGTCTACAGACATTCCACCGGTTTCCCCTGCTTTAAAATCCCCTATATTACAGAGAGCGAGGTCTCCAGCTCTGTCCTCCAGATCCTCCAGGAGCTTTTCTGAAGACGACATCTAGAGAGTGGTGCTCAGACTCCTTAAGTCGTCGTCGTCGGCCTTGCCAAAATTTTTATCGGCTCTGACCACTTCTGTCTCGGAGCAGACTCCTGTTACCGACCTTGCTCTGTTTCCTCCTCCAACCCAGATTGGGCCTTTGGAGCCGATGCTGTCGGTACCGACTATAGTGGTGTCTTCGGCTCCAGCACCCCGGGTGGTTGTCTCGGAGCCGAGCTCTGCACTGACACTGTCGGCGCCATCCGAAGTGTCTAGGGTCCGAAGCTCTTCGGTTGGGTCCGAGGGGGACACTTGGAACCGAACCTCTTTGGTGCCGAGTCGTCGTCTTGGTGCGTCGGCCCGAGTGAGCTCGGACCCTATATCATTCTCGGAGCCGTCGGGGCCTATGCTCTCCTCAGAGCCGGTGCATCGTTCGGAGCCAGAGGAGTTGGTTTTTGTGAAGATGAGGAGCATGTTGGATAATTCACCCGTACCACATAGGAGTACCGATGCTGTACTCCCTCAAGCGCCGACTACGGTCTCAGCATTCTCTCTCCCCTGGGATGGTAGAGACTCACAGCCTCAGGACCCCCATTTGGGTGGCCCATGATCTTCTGAGGCCTCCCCAGAAGACCCCACTGAGGAGCCCCTTCAGAAGAGATCATGTAAGAGGAAGCATGTAGAGTCCTGGAGTCTGTCACATCTGACACTGACCTAGATGAGTCAGAGGGGTTCCCTAAGTCGTCCTCTGAAGATGTCTCCTTTGCAGACATTTTGGAGATCCTTAGGCAGAGAGGCAGCTGGCCCACTGTTACCCCTTCCGATGAGGAGTCAGTGTACCTGGAGGCTTTTGGGTCTCAACCCTCAGCTTCATGGGTGTCTCCTCCATTTGATGAATTGCTAGATGTCATGAGTCAGAAGGCATGGCAGACTCCCGATGCCGTGGAATCGGTCCTCAGGAGGCCGAATAAATTTCTCTCCGCCCCTCAGGACAAAGAGTTTTTATCTAAGGGTTTACCTATTGATGCCATGGTGGTGGCGGCCTCTAAGAAGGAGCTAGCAGAGACTTCTTCTTCTAACCATCCACCTAACAAGGAATCCCAGATGATGGATAGGTACGGGAAGCATATCTTCTCTTCAGCGGCTTTTACACTCAGATCGCTGAACTATCTATCACATTTTACGAGACTTCAGAGAGTTCTCCTAAAGGAGTTAGGAGATGCTCTTCAGGGTACCTCGACTGAAGCAGTCCCATCTACAGTGTCGGCTCAGTTGGCTACCCTCACATCTATTGTTAACTCCTCCATGTGGCTGATCTCATATGCAGCTGATGGTGCGAGTAGGGCGGCGGGTACAGGAGTCTCATTAAGACGACATTCTTGGATGCGTCTATGCAACTTTGCTGAGCCTGTCAAGTCTACATTCACCAATGCTCCTGTGGACGATCCTCTCTTTTTGGACCCAAGGTGAAAGATACCCTCACCAGGTGTGAGCAGGAAGGAGTCCGTTTTACCTTTCCTTCTAGACCTTACCCTAAAGGTCAGAAGAGCGGCAAAATGTGGTTCAAGAAATCACAGAGACCTTTCCATGTCACACAAGGTGATTCCTCCTTCAGTGGCAGGGGAGGAGGATATAATGGTAGATGTCGCCCTAGAGGCAGGGGAGGTCCACAAAATCAGGGAAGTCGCGATTCCTTTCGTGACTGTCCCTATCAGCGTTCCTGATGTGGAACCCGACTGTGCATCTTTGGATCTGGTCGGGGGTTGCCTGTCCTTGTACCAAGAAGCCTGGTTAAATCTCACTCGAGGCAAGTGGGTACAAGACATCATTACCAGAGGTTACTCTATACCCTTTTTCCATCCTCCATGCCCTCCCAAAAGGATCCCAGATGTACCACCCAATCACAGGGATCAGGCAGCTATAGAGATAGAAAAGCTGCTATTAAAAAGAGCCATCCAAAAGGTCCCAACAGACCAGACAGGATTCAGAACATACTCCAGGTTCTTTTTAGTTCCAAAAAGAACAGGGGACTGGAGACCCATCCTAGACCTCAGCAGGTTAATCGAGCATGTAAAGAAGTCCAAGTTCCGAATGGTCACTCTACAATCCATACTACCTTTGTTGGGGAGAGACAGCTGGATGTGCTCAATAGATCTCTAGGATGCCTACTACCACATAAGGATGGACAAAGCATCAAGGAGCTACCTACGCTTCTGGCTGGGAGCCAATCATTACCAGTTTCGGGCGCTGCCCTTTGGTCTCACCACAGCCCCCCGGGTGTTCACCAAGTGCATGGCAGTAATCACAGCTCATTTGCGGCGTGAGGGAATCAAAGTCTTTCCATACCTGGACGATTGGCTCCTGACCGCCACCATCAGGCATCGCCTAATTCAGTTGAGAGATTCCACAATCAAGCTTTGTTCCCAATTGGGAATCTCGATAAACTGGGAAAAATCCTCTTTTCTGCCCACTCAGTCTATAACTTTTATAGGAGCAAACATAGACACGGTCGAGATGTCAGCCAGATTGCCTACAGGCGGAATACAGAATCTTGTGCAACAAATTTACAGAATACTTCCCCTTCAAAGAGTCAAAGCGAAGGTGGTGTTGCAGCTTCTCGGGACTATGGCGTCAACCATAACCTTGGTACCTTTAGCAAGACTACATATGAGAATACTCCAATGGCTCCTGTCATCCCAGTGGTCGTTTCAATAGTTGCCACTGCATCATCAGATCCTGATTACAGATTCTTGCAAAAAGGACCTATGCTGGTGGATTCAACCAGGTCATCTTACCACAGGGACTCCCTTTGTACCACACCGACCCGTTGCCACTGTGACCACGGATGCCTCTCAGGGTGGGGGGGGCATTATCTTGGCAGGATAGTCCAAGACACATGGCAAGAGCAGGAGGCCCATTTGCATATCAATGTCCTATTGATGAGGGCGGTGCTTCTAGCGTTGCAAGCACTTCACGACCTTCTCCCTCTAGGGACGATAGCTATCCAGACCGACAACATGTCGGTTGTCTGGTATCTAAACAAACAAGGGGGAACCAGATCATACCCCTTATGTCGAGAGGCCATGCGAGTTTGGGATTGGGCAATTTCTTCTCAACGCTTTCTCGTTGCAACGCATATCCCAGGGACTTCCAACATAATAGCGGACAAGCTAAGTAGGGCAATTTTGTTACCTCACGAATGGTCCTTGAACCAGAAAATAGCCAGCATGATCTTTTACAAGTGGGGACAACCGTGCTGCGACCTCTTTGCCAGTCCCATCAACACCAAATGCAGCACCTTTGTCTCTCTCATCTCCCCCTCCGGGGGTGTCTCCATGAGATGCACTAGTCCACGATTGGCCCCCAGGACTCCTTTATGCTTTTTTTCCATTTCCACTCATCCCCAAGGTCATACAGAAAGCAATGCTCTTGGGAATAAAGATGATCCTTATCACTCCTTACTGGCCTCAGATTTGGTTCCTTTTTCTCGGGCCTCACCTGTTGGACTGCCCATGGACACTGGACACAGTGCCAGACCTCCTGCCAGACATCAGGTTCTCTTCACCCCAGTCTCCACACTCTCAAACTGACAGCATGGCTGCTCCAGTTCCATCACAAGTCAGGCTTCATGATTTGTCTCCAGCTGTAACTCATAATGTTAAGTTGTCTATCTCACCTTCATTCTTGCTGGTTGGGTGGCACAGGTAATTCAGCGACCACATGGAAAAGGTCGCTGAAGAGAACATCCGCTTCCCATATCTGTCCATCGTCCTGGACTCCTTGTTAGGGGATGGACAGATGAAGAAGTTTCAGCCAACTCCAATTTATTTTTGCGCTCCTGCAGGGCTCTTGGACTGAAGAGGGGTGTCTCGTGGCAGAGGGGGTCTGCAAAACCAGGGCAGCAGAGGATCTTTCTCTGACAAGCCCTTCCAGCATCCCTGAAGGGTTGCCCGGCTGCTCACCTCTGGTGGCAGTCGGGGGAAAATTATCGCTGTACCGATCCTCGGCTCCGACTCGGCCATTTTCAAAAGCTCGAGAGCTGCTTACTGGCTCGAGGCCCCCTTATATCCCATGATGCCTGGTGCTAGATACCCAGATCTCGTTTGCCACTTCTGCTACGAGGTTGCTCTACTGGCTCAGGTCGTTTAAGCTTTACTATTATTATTGTATTTTTTCTTGTTAAAAATCTATATTGGTAGTGTAGAATTAGTCGTTAGTTAGACTTTAGTAGCTAGTTTTTCTTCTAGATAAGCGTTACACCTTCCTTAAGAAACTCGTTTTAGTTAGTTTCCCCTTCCCCTCTTCTCTCCCTTTTCCACATAAAGGTTCTTTCCGTTTAAGTTAGAGGTTAGCCTTTCTTTCTATCTCCCTTTTAAAAAAAAAAAAAATTTTTTTTTCTTCTAATTAATCACTGTTAGTGTTTAGTGATAGTTTTAGATATTTTTTTTGGTTGTATTGGTATTTGTAGTGGTTTGTGGTAACTGTAGAGTGTTAACTTTTTTACTGTTGGTAACCTTAGCCATCTGTGTGGAAACTTGTCCTTGGTTTTCTCCCTAGGATGTCCAAGGATCTAAAACCGTCCGGATTCAAGAAGTGTGATTCATGCTGTCAGAAGATGTCTCTGACAGATGGTCACACTTCTTGTGTTTATTGTCTAGGCGCTGTGCATGTGCAGTACTCTTGCTTGATCTGTCATGCCTTCAGTCCAAGAGTCCTGCAGGAGTGCAAAAATAAATTGATTCTGAGGGGTATGCTTAAACCCCAAGATTCACCGGTGAAGGCTCAGCCGGCAAAATCTTCCAGGCCACCTAAACCGTCGGCTCCCAGTTCAGAGCCGTCGTTGGGTGAAGCCACACAAGCCATTTCGGCTCCGGCTGGAACCAATGTTCCTCCCTCCCAGTTGGCTCTGTCACGGTCTTCGGAGCCGGCTGAGAGTCAAAAGAGATCCAGGTCTCCTTCTTTGGAGTCGATACGTTCGGCTCCGAAGTCACCCTGCTCCAATCGGAGCATAGTCACCGATCATCCCACTCTTCTCGGTCCTCTATACTTTCGGACCATGACTTGGAAAGAGTGGTCAGCAGGCTCTTAAAATCGCAGGCCCTAGCCAAAATGTTGTCCGTCCCTCCTCAGGAGTTGGCTCCGTCCACAGCTGTAGATATTCCTCCTCCGACTCTTCCTATGAGTTCGGAGCCTGAGTTTGTTGGGGTTTGAGTCGTGGCACCAATATCCTCTCTTTCGGTTCCGTCATCGGCTCCAATCCCTTCCATGGTACCTTCCCTGGAGGGATCTGGGTGCCGAGACTCCCTCATCGGCTCCGAGGGGGCGAGTGGCATTGGACCCTTGTCCGACCCCACTCTCCCTCTCGGTGCTTCGGTGCAGGTGGGCACGGCTCCCACATCAGCCTCGGAGCCGTCTCCCTCAGTGCGGGGAGGGCTTCTGGTTTCTTCGGAGCCTGAGCCTTCTCTGCATCTGGGCAGGGATACCTTCAAGGTGATGAGGAGTGTACTGGCCCCTGAGTCAGTCCCACAATTGACCCCATCGGCTCCTCCCCCTAGGGTGCCTGTGTCAGCCTCTGCCCCTCTTCCAGACCCCAAGCGTTGGGAATCCAGCACTCCAGGACACCCCTTTGGGTGTATCCTCCTCTTCCGAGACCTCCTCTGATCTTTCAGAGGAGCCACTTCGCAAGAGAAAATGCAAGAGGAAGCATGTTGACTCCCCCGAGTCTGTCACATCGGATACTGACTTAGAGGAGTCGGAAGGGTCCCCAAGATCCCCCTCTGAAGATGTCTCCTTCTCAGACATCCTTGAGATGCTTAGGCAGGGGGGAAACTGGACTACCCTAAGCCCTTCCGAGGATGAGTCGTATTCCTGGATGCGTTTGGATCCCAACCTTCCACCTCCTGGGTGTCTCCGCCTTTCGACCCACTGATGTCTGTGGTGGCTCGAAAGGCATGGACGGCTCCAGACACAGTGGAACCGACCCCTGTAAGACCTGCCAAGTTCATTACTGCCCTGCAGGACAAACAGTTCTTGACCAAGGGTGTCCCCATTGATGCCATGGTGGTAGCAGCGGCCACAAAGAAGGAGCTGGCTGAAACTTCTTCATCTGTCCATCCCCTAACAAGGAGTCCAGGACGATGGACAGATATGGGAAATGAATGTTCTCTTCAGCGACCTTTTCCATGCGGTCGCTGAATTACCTGTGCCACTTTACCCGTCTTCAGAGGGATCTCCTGAAAGAGCTTGGAGATACCCTCCAAGATTCCATCAGCTGAGGGGGCCTAGGCTAAGGCAGCCTCCCAGCTAGCGACTCTTAATTCAGTGGTAAACTCCTCCATGCGGCTCATTTTGTATGCAGCCGATGGTGCGAGTAGAGCCGCAGGCATAGGCGTGGCCCTAAGGAGGCACGCTTGGATGCAGCTAGGTAACTTTGCGGAACCTTTCAGAGCATCTTTCACCAACAGCCCGTTTGATGGTTCCTCTCTCTTTGGATCACAGGTGAAAGATACCCTTACCAGCTGTGAGCAGGAAGGCAAGACTCTCTCTGCCATAGGAGTCCGTTTTTCCACTCCTTCCAGACCATATCCTAAGGGTCAGAAGAGTGGAAAGATATGGTTCCGGAAATCCCAAGGAGCCTCGCCAGACACACGTGGTGAGTTTCCCTCCAGGGGCAGAGGAGGGAACAATAACAGACGCCACCCTCGTGGCAGAGGGGGTCCGCCAAAACCAGGGCAGCAGAGGATCTTTCTCTGACAAGCCCTTCCAGCATCCCTGAAGGGTTGCCCGGCTGCTCACCTCTGGAGGCAGTCGGGGGAAGATTATCACTGTACCCAAGAACCTGGCAAGACATAACTCAAGACAAATGGGTACAGTCCGTCATATCCGGAGGCTACAGAATTCCCTTAGTTCGCACCCTCTTAAGGTCAAACAAGTCCCTTCCAGATGTTCCACCCAATCTAAGGGACCAAGCAGTGCAAGAGGTCTCAAAACTGCTAAGAAAAAGGGCCATCCAGCAAGTCCCAGCAGACCAACAAGGATCCGTAATTTACTCAAGGTTCTTTTTGGTACCAAAAAAGACAGGGGACTGGAGACCCGTTTTGGATCTCATCAGACTAAACAAGTCTGTACAAAGAACGAAATTCCGGATGGTCACGCTTCAGTCCATTTTACCCTTTCTGGGTCAGGACAATTGGATGTGCTCCATAGATCTTCAGGATGCATACTACCACATCAAAATGGACAGACACTCCTGAAGATTCCTTCGCTTCCGGCTGGGAGCCAGCCATTATTAGTTCAGAGCTCTGCCCTTTCGTCTCACCACAGCCCCCAGGGTGTTTACCAAATGTATGGCAGTAGTTACCGCTCACCGGAGATGGCAAGGATTCCAGGTGTTTCCATATCTCAACGACTGGCTCCTCACTGCTACCACCAGACATCACCTTCTGCGAGCCAGAGACTGCACCATCCACACTTGCTCCAGGCTAGGTATCACAATAAATTTCGAAAAGTCTGCATTGTTGCCCTGTCAATCTATCACCTTTATAGGCACAAATTTAAATACTAAAGACATGTTAGCGAGCCTCCCACCAGACAGGGTGTTAGTGATTCGTCAGCATGTCAAGGTTTTATTAGCATGCAAAGCCAGGCTTGTTCTTCAGACGCTAGGTCTCATGGCAGCAGCGATCATACTTGTCCTCTAGCTCGTTTTCACATGAGGATTCTCCAGTGGCTTCTTTTCACCCAATGGTCCTTTCAGCAACTTCCCATGTTTTACATGATTATGATCACTCAGGCATACAAGAAACATCTTGCGTGGTAGATGGTCTCCGCATCGGTGCTCCATGGCAGACCATTTGTTCTCCCCTCTTCAGTGGCTACAGTGACCATGTACGCTTCCCTGATCGGGTGGAGGGGGGTGTATTATCAGGGCAGAACAGTCCAAGGCACCTGGCGACCTCACGAGTATCATCTGCACATAAAGGTCTTGGAGATGAGGGCCGTGCTCTTAGCATTGCAGGCTCTTCAGGACTCTCTTCCTACTGGGACCATTGCAGTTCAAATGGATAATATGCCCGTAGTGTGGTACATCAACAAGCAGGGTGGAACCAGGTCCTACCCCTTATGTCGAGAAGCGCTCAGACTCTGGCAGTGGGCGATCTCTTCCCAACAGTTTCTAATTGCATCGCACATCCCTGGGGGGTCCAACGTCATAGCAGACAGACTGAGCTGAGCAATTCTCATGCCTCACGAGTGGTCTCTGAACCAGATAATTGCGGACCAAATCTTCCGCAGATGGGGTCAACCTTGCTGCAACCTTTTTGCAACTCCCTTCAACAGCAAGTGCAGCAATTTCTTTTCTCTCCTTCCACTTCTCGGGCATTCCCCCAGAGACGCTCTAGTCCACGATTGGCCCCAGGGACTTCTTTATGCATTCCTTCCTTTCCCCCTCATACCGAAACTAATTCAGAAGGCTACTGCTTTGGGTTGCAAAATGATCCCCATTGCCCCTTACTGGCCTCGACAAATATGGTTTCCATTCCTGCATCGCTATCTTCTCGAACAGCCTTGGACTCTGGATCTAGTTCCAGACCTCCTGATTCATCAATCGGGCGGGCTGCACCAATCCCTGCACTCTCTCCAGCTCACAGCGTGGCTGCTCCACTTCCAACCTTAGCCAGGCTCCCAGATATCTCCCCGTCTGTGCTGCGTGAAATCCTTTTGTCATCACACAATTCTACGACCAGAAAAACTTACGCTAGTAAGTGGAAACGTTTTTCTTCCTGGGAAGAGGCAAAAAGTATTGACCCCTTTTCAGCCCTCGTGCACTCCATTTTGGAATTTCTTGCGGAGCTCTTCCATGCAGGGTCCGCTTCCGCTACAATTAGAGTTCAGTTAGCGGCAATTTCAAATTTTCACATTGGTCTGTCGGAAAACAATATCATGTCCCATAAGCTCTGTAAAGCCTTTCTCAAAGGAACCACTCTGCTCAGGCCCCCAGTCAGAGATCCTCCACCACCGTGGGATCTAAATTTGATTTTAGCTTCGCTAATTTTGCCCCCTTTTGAACCTGCAGCTTCTTGTTCACTGAACTTCTTATCTTGGAAAACCCTTTTTCTGGTAGTTATTACTTCAACCAGAAGAGTTTCGGAACTACAGGCTCTTTCTATCCGACCTCCATACCTCGTGTTCCACAATGACTGGGTTGCTCTGAGGACTAATCCTTCCTTCCTTCCTAAGGTCTCTTCAGAGAGTAACTTGAATCAGTCCATAGACCTTCCTGTGTTTTTCCCTAACCACTCCAACAGGGCAGAGTATAAGTTGCATCAGTTAGATGTTCACAGGCAACTACGCTTTTATTTACATAGAACCAAAGACATTAGAAAATCAGATCAACTGTTTCTGTCTTATGCAGTAGGTAAAGAGGGGCTTCCGGTCTCCAAGGTGACCTTATCCAGGTGGTTGTCTTCTGTCATCACGTTCATATACCAACTCAGGAATAAAGAATTACCGGTCAAACCAAAGGGTCACTTCACCAGAGCTTTAGCCACTTCAGTGGCTTTTCAGGCTAGGTTGCCCATGGAATCTATTTGTGCTGCGGCTACATGGGCCAACCCACATACTTTCATTTTGCATTACAAGTTGGATTTGGTTTCCAGGAGCAGAGCTGATTTTGGTTCCACTGTTCTGAAGAGTCTTTTCTGATGAGCCACCCAGGATTTTAGGTGCTAGGGACGCTGTCCCAACCAGCAAGAATGAAGGCGAGATAGACAACTTAACATAAAGAAGTTATGTACCTACCATAACGTTTCATGTTAGTTGTCTTCTTCTCGCCTTCTTTCTTGCGTCCCACCCTCCATCCCCCTATCCTAGTGGACCGAGAAGAGTTCCTCTTGTTTTTGCACTGGCTGAGTCTTCTCTGGCTATTTCCTTCTGCTTAGTAGTATCCCCAGTAGGAATTATGCATTCTAGGATAGCATTCATTTATTATTATGTCTGCAGTTAGACTTACCAAATGAGATCTGGGTATCTAGCGCCAGGCATCATGGGATATAGAGGGGCCTCGAGCCAGTAAGCAGCTCTTGAACTTTTGAAGATGGCCGAGTTGGAGCCGAGGATCGGCTCCGAGCCCAACCAGCAAGAAAGAAGGTGAGAAGACGACAACTAACATGGAACGTTATGGTAGGTATATAACTTCTTTTTATTACTTCTTCTCCCAAGCCTTCGACCAGAAAATTGTATCATACGAAATGGAAGAGATTTTCCATATGGGCACACAATAGAGAAGTTGATCCATTTACAGCTCCCATTACTATTGTTCTAGAGTTTCTTTCTGAACTCTTTCACCAAGGTTCAGCGGCTGCTACACTCCGAGTTCAACTAGCAGCAATATCTAATTTGCATGTGGGGATTAATGATTCCAGTCTTATGTCTCACAAACTGTGCAAATCCTTTCTTAAGGGTTCCACGATGTTAAGACCTCCTATACAAGACCCCATTCCACCTTGGGACCTAAACTTAGTCCTGTCTAAACTTACTCTGCCACCCTTTGAGCCAGCCCATAGTTGTCAGTTGAAGTTTCTGTCTTGGAAGACTCTTTTTCTGGTAGCAATAACCTCAGTCAGGTGAGTTTCTGAATTACAAGCTCTGTCTGCTAAACCTCCATACTTAATTTTTCACAAAGATAGGGTCTCTCTCCGGATCAACCCTTCCTTTATTCCTAAAGTCTGTTCTCAATTTCACTTAAACCAAACAATTGAATTGCCAGTGTTCTTCCCTAATCACTCTAACAAAGCAGAGTATACATTCCACCAATTGGATGTACACAGGCAACTACGTTTCTATATCCACCGGAACAAGGAATTTAGAAAATCATAACAGCTGTTTATTTCCTTTGCTGAGGCGAGAATGGGTTTGCCAGTTTCCAAGGTTACACTTTTGAACAGGATCTCTAGTTGTATTTCCTTTATTTACAGTTTTCAAGGAAAGGAGTTACCCTTTAAAGTTAAAGTGCATTCCACCAGGTCCTTCTCTACTTCTGCTGCTTTCCAAGCCAAGACACCTATTGATAGTATTTGTGCAGCAGCAACATGGGCTACCCCTCATACCTTAATTTCCCATTATAAATTGGATTTAACGTCCAGGGGTAGAGCTTCATTTGGTTCCACGGTACTCAGGAGTATCTTCCAGTGAGCCACTCATTCAAGTTGCTAGGGGCGCTGTCCCACATGTAATAATGGAGGCGAGATAGGACTACATAACATAAAGAGGTTATGTACTCACCATAACGTTCCATGTATGTAGTCCATCTCGCCGAACATTATTACTAACCCACCCACCAGCCCCCTTCCAGGAGGATCTGGATACAGTTTTTTTTTCCCTTTCTATAGTGTTTTTTTGCCACAAGGGCTCCTTTTATTACAGTTTATTCTTCCGGACCTTTGTTCCTTTTTCATGTCTGATTCTGGTAGATTAGTAGCAAACAAGATCTGGGGAATGTGCGCATGCATCATGGGATACCTATTACCCACGAGCCAATCAGAAGTTTTCAGGCTTTCTAAGCGGCCGAGTTGGAGCCGAGAATCGGCTCCGAAACCACATGTAATAATGTTCGGCGAGATGGACTACATACATGGAACGTTATGGTAAGTACTTAACTTTTTAATCTCAGTCCAACTAACTTAAAAATAGTTTGAAATTAAATTACCTGGTTTAGGCCATAAAGGTTGTATCTTAGAGTCCTGATTGCAGCCAAAGACAAAATGTCTTGGAAAACAAGGACTAGGAACCCTTCTGTATTGTCTTTAGCAATGAACTAATTGCTACTCTGGAAGGGTAGAAATTTGAAATTGTTTTATGACTTCCAGAAGCTGCAACAGATCTGAGCAAAACTCTGTGTGTGTATTAGTGACACATACATGCAAAATGCAGTTTCTAGCAGTGAAGGTAGCATGAGAACCAGAAGTCAGATGGCCAGATGTATGTGAAGTCATTCTGTAATCTAGGACAAAAATGATGTTTAATACTAGATGAGACTGAAGTCTCGTTGCACTCTGTTTTTGGAACCTGGCAAGGAAGGACCCTCACCTGCTTCATATTGCCTTGTTCTTTAGTAAGTGAACCAGGGAATAGTAATTCTTTAGATCAGTCAGGAAAATGTAGTGAGATTTGTTAAGTACTGTTTTTCTGTATCTGTGTGAATCTGTTCATATGTGTTATTTTTAATATTTCCTGTGATGGAAACTCTGTTTATTCTGAATAAAGGTTTAGTATTTTCATGTTCTTTTATTATTAAACATATGTAAACTTCTCATTGTGGCTGGTCCTTTAGAGAATATGTTAAATTTTGAGTGGGTTTATATCTATTTGGTGATGCTGTGGCCACTCCTGAAAGTCTTACTGTATTGGCCAAACCCTATCATTTGTATTAATATTAATTTCACTCAGTATAATTGGGTACCCTTATAAGAGCCTTAGGGTAGCTGGATTTGCAGTGTCTGCTGGCAGTAACAACCTTATAGTGTGGGCAGAAGGGGGGCATAGCTAGTTAGTACATCTGTGCCAGCCTTTCCCAGGGTGTGTGTGTGTGTGTGTGTGTGTGTGTGTGTGTGTTTGTGTAAAAAAACAAATCTCAGAGAGTGTGTGTGTCAGCTGCTTGGAGCAGGGACATGAAGCACTGGTTTGACAGAGAGAGTGGTGGAAGACTTGGCTTGGACATTCCGCTGAGGACTCAACTCCATAGCTGTGTCAGTGGGGAGTCTTATTGGGGATCTGGAGAGACAGGGAAACCCAGACCCTGTACTGAGTGTGTTTCCTGTGTGCTCTTAAGGGAAAGGGTCTATGTCAAATAAATGAACGCTTGAAATGTCGAATGTCATATGGTCGAGACCATATGATCGACATTTCAAGTGTTTGAAGGTTGACTTTTAACTGCGCCATACTGTACAGAATGGGAGAATTTCCCTTTTCTGCACTGAAGTGCAGTCTCGGAGTTGGTATATTTATGTAGGGGGGGTGTGGGGTGCAGCCCCCCACTCTCACCGTTAAGGTATGTTTTTCTTTTTTTTTTTTTATTATATATTCGAACTTCCAAATGTCGACCATATGGTCTCGAACATATGGTATTCGACATTTTGGGAGATCAAATATATAACATAGACCTAAGGGAAATTGTGCTTGATGCAGAGAGCTTCATCTGGAAATATTATGTGTAGCAATTTTTCTTCCAAGTGAACATCCTTCTCCATTCTCCATTCTCCATTGTCAGTCGTGAGAATTCAGGCTCCTTGATTACTGGCCCAGAGAAGGGACATCACAGCTTTCCTTTTCAATCAGTTAAGCTAAATACATTTTATCTTCAAAGTTCTCCACATGAACCATGTCAATATGCGAAGATTCCTCAAACCTGTCTTTAAGTGATAAGGGAGTAGGACAAACCCAAATTCATACAAACCTTTAAGTTTACTTTCATGTTGATGAAAAATAATGGAGAAGGTAATACTGGATAAGTTATTGTCAGAGTTGGAAAAATTAGAAAACGATATATCAGAATGTTTATGTTGAAAATAGATCTATTACAACCTGTAAAATGATGTAACAACTATGAATGAAAAATTGTGCTGCGATGTAATTTATATGGTCTTAACTTCAGCATCTGACAGAGTAATACACAAAACACTGATCAATAAATTATAGAACTACTAGGTATTGATGTAGTCTTGATAAGAGGAATAGCTGTAAGGCTTACATATCGGACATGACAAGTTGTTGTCTTTCTTTCGGCTTTTCCCAGTTAGGGGTCACCACAGCGGAACTCCGGTTCACTAATGATTGGCAGTCGATTTTTACAGTGCCGAGGTGCCAGCCCAATACCCAACCTTCAACGAAGGCACGCCCATTCGTGCATGTCTTGCGAACGCCAGTCGACTGTGGGGAGGACATGCAGACTCCACACAGAAGGTGCTCTAGCCGAAAATCAAACGGGAGAACCTCTTGCTGTGAGGTGATGATGCTACTGCTGCACCACTGCGGCTTACATATCGGACACATTTCGAACACGACAAGTATCATACAGTAACTAGTCAGGTGAAATTTGAGGTTACAGTAAGGGTGTCCCACAGGGCTCTGTCCTAGGCCCATACTTGTTTAGATTGTATCTTTCAGATCTATCTTTTTCTTCTCAGATGTTCTACAAGTCTGTATGTGGATGACTGGAAATTGGGTAAACTAATTACATATGTTACAGATAGGGTATGTCTACAAAAGAACTTGACTAAATTGACTATTTGGGCACAGGAGAATAACATGCTGATAAATGCATCAAAAACTAAGCATATGAGGTTTGGGAGACATAAATTTAAAGGTAAACATTTAATACAACACACAGTGATTGAAACTATATATTCATTTAAAGACCTGGGTATATGGGTTGAGCCAGCTTTGATGTTTTCTAATCATATCAACCAATTGGTTAATGATAGTTATAAAACTGTAGGTTGTATAAAAAGATTTATAAAGTCTAAGAAATCAAAAATGATGACGTCATTGTCAATTGCATCAGATTCAAACCTAATTGTGGAGTTACAATATGGAAATCTTATAAGAAAACAAGCTTGAGTAAATGGAAAGAATACAGCAGGAAGATAACCAAGGGCATCCACGGATGTGAAATTTTAAGTTATTGTGAAAGATTAAAATATCTGAACTTGTACAATTTCTGTCATATAGATATTTAAGAAGTGACCTTATTCAGATATAATGGGCATTTAGAGACCGCTACCCCTGGGGATGTTTGGGGTTATCAGTAGTAGAGAATCATCAGATAATGTATGTAGAACATTCTATAGGAATGAGAAGAGAACTAATTGGTTCTTTGAGAGAGCAGCTGATACATGGGACAGACTGCCAAATTACATTAAAGTAAGCACTAGTTTAGATATTTTGTAAGAGCAGCCTGAATACTTATTATGGGAGCTATTGTTTTCTTGTTAATGCCTGTGAAATGTTTGTATGTATGTGGTCTTGGGCCTAACAATGACAATTTGCTAACTCTGAAAAAAACTTTTCTTAAATCAGATTTAGCTGCAGAAAGACAGCAACAGACTGTTACATCCTCACATGAAGAAAAACAAAATTATAAGTCTCACTAGTCTCATATGCAAAGCCATGGAAAGAATTATCATGGGATTGATCACAATAATGACATATGAAGTCTTCAAACACTGGACCCAACCCAGTTTGGTTTTGTCAAGAGCAGGTCATAGTTTCATAGGTAGGTACTAGGCTATTGGTCCTAGGGCCTATATAAGCCTAGCCAAAAAATGTACTCTGGCTTTCGCCACCCAAGAAAATTATTTTCCTGTGCCCCTGTCGAGCAGAGCCACAGAAGTGATCCCTGGGGTGAATTTCCCATTTCCCATCCAATCATCAAGATTTTTCTTGAAGAGTGCTAATGAGGAGCTCTGTTTGACATAGGTAGTCTGTTCCAGAATATGGGAAGTCTTTGGGACAGGAATCTATCCCTCCAGCATGTTCTGTTTATTGTGGTGACAAGGGTTAGGTCCCTAGAGCATGTAGCTCGGAGGGATTTGTATTTCTTTAAGTGGAGCATGTCCAACAGCTCTGGGTTTGACATAGCTTTGTATGTTAGGCAGAGATCGCCCCTGAGTAGGCGATGTGCGATGGAGTAAAGCTGTAGTTTTTTGAGACGGTCTGCGTAGGGCATCTGTTTGAGGTCAGTAATCCTCTTTGTGAGATATTTCTGTGGTCTTTCCAGTTGTTGTAGATGTCTTGTGAGGTACATACCAAAAGGGGCGTTGTACTCTATAATGGGTCTAATGAGTGAATAGAGGGGAACAATGACCTCTTTTTTTTCTGGATGAAAATCCTTTTGTGATGAGATGAGCCATGTAGAAGGATTTCCTGACCACTGTGGCGATGTGATTATCAAAGGAGAGACTACTGTCCACCTGTGTCCCAAGGTCTCATCACATTTTCGGCATTAAGTAGACTACCAGCTATGTGGTAGTTCATTGGTACAAAGTTTATACCAAAGGGGATGACAATACACTTTTTGGCATTGAGCTTCAGGCCATGGCTTTGACACCAGATATCTGTCTCAGTGAGGCCCTTTTGTAGTTTGTCCACATCGTTAAGAGTTTCGATTATGGCTCCTAGTTTGCAGTCATCTACAAACTTTGTTAGCCAAAGACCTTCTGTGTTAGCCTGCACTTCAGAGAAGTAGATACCAAACAGGAGAGGGCCCAGGACTGAACCCTGTGGTACTCCACTTGTCACTGGTCTGAAGTCATATTTGGAATCCGCTACTTTCACAGTGTGAGTTCTGTCCATGAGCCAGATGGCAACCCATCTTGTGACATAGGGATTTATACCTAGTTTAGTGAGCTTATCTATAATTCCAGAGTGGGGGATGGTGTCGAAAGCCTTGGCAAGATCTAGATAAGCTGTGTGAACCATTTTACCCTCATCTATGGCTTTGGTGACTGCTCCAAAGAAGTCAATCAGGTTTAGGAGACATGACCTGCCTTTTACAAATCCAAACTGGGTAGGGTCCAGAGTTTGGAGATTACCAATGTCTTTGTTTATGAGTTCCACAATGATACATTCCATGGCCTTGCAGACCAGGCTCATCAGGCTAATGGGGCAGTAGTTCCCGGGGTCCATCGTGGCTCCCCCTTTGTCGAGTAGGATAACTGTCACGGTGCGCCATTCAGTGGGTACAAAGCCTGAGGTGAGGCTATGATTGAACATGGTACTTAGGTAGGGTGCCAGTTCATTCTGTAGTTCGTGTAGAATGCAGCCTGGGATATTGACAGGTCCCATGGATGCTGTGTTCTTGGCTTTGGAGAGTGTGTTTTTTACCTGTGAAGCCATGATTATAGGAACTTTGCATTCTTCCGGTATAGAGATGGGCCCTCTAGGGGGTGAGAGGGGGTAAAGTTAGCACTGAACCTATCTGCTAGGATGTTGGCAATATCTGTTGGATCTGTATATTTAGAGCCATTGTGCTGTAACTCAGAGCAGATCTGAGTGTTCCCATTGAGATTCTTGACATAGCTATAGAATGCTTTGTGGTTGTCTTTAGAGTCAGTGGCAATTTTGTTTTTGTATCTAGCTTTGGAGGATTTTATGAGGGATCTCAGCTTCTTACTGAGGATGACCAGGGAGTTCCTCCGGTCATGGGATTTTTAATCTTTTTTGCAACAGTTTCATTCTTCTGTTGTAGAGTTTGTTTATGGCAGAGGACCACCAGATTGGTTTCCTTTTTTTTTTGGAGGATAACATCTTGGTTCTTTTAGGGATAGCATGATCCATGCACTCGTGTAAGTGCTTATAAAGTGCATTTGTGTAGGATTCAGCAGTCATACCTCTATTGTCCATCTGCATGCATGTCGTGAAGTTTGCCACTTCTGTCTTAAGAAGTGTGAAGTTGGCTTTGGAGAAGTTTTTTACAATGGTTTCCCTAATTGGGGGTGGGGGTGGGATGTGGATGTCTAGGCTGATTAGCTTGTGGTCGGATCTGACCAACGAGGAATTGACCTCTGGTGTGGAACACCGGTTTCCCATGTTGGTAATGACGAGGTCTAGGATATTGCTGCCCCTGGTGGGGGTGTGAATAAGTTGATCCAAGGCATTGGAATTTATGAATTCTAGAAAACGTTCATCAAAAGAGTTGGTATATGAGTAGTTTTTCCAGTTAATGGTGGGGTAGTTGAAATCGCCCATTATTAGGGTGTTGGGTTGTACCCTAATACTTTCCAGTGTATCAAGAAGTGAGGAGTGGGATTCCTGGGGCATGGTGGGGGGTCTGTAACAAGCTACAATTTGGCTTGCGGTCTTGCCCAGAGTTAGTTGCAGTTGGATAGTCTCGGATGCCATATGCTGTGCAACTAGCACCGGAGCACCCGGAGGAAACCCACGCAACCACAGGGAGGACAGGCAGACTCCACACAGAAGGCACCCAGCCGAGAATCGAACTGGAGAACCTCTTGCTGTGAGGTCATGCCTACTCAACCTGGTAGACTTCTTTGAGAAGGTCACCAAAGCAATGGATGATGGCAGAACAGTTCGCACTGCCTACCTTGACCTGGCCAAGGCATTTGACTCAATACCCTCTCTGGCATTGTTGATAAACGGTTAGGTATAAACCCTTATGTCTCCCAATGGATAGCCGGCTGGCACACAAACAGTACCCAGGAAGATAAAACTGGGGAGTTCACTTCTACAAAGAGGCCAGTCACATGTGGAGTACATCAGAGATTGGTCCTGGGACTGCTCCTTTTTGGCATTTACTTCTCTGAAGGCATGGCCAATGTCAAGGGCCTCCGACTGATTAAATTTGCAGATGACTCCAAATTAGGAGCAGTCATAGAATCCCCACTGATACTAATGCCCTCCAGGAGGAGCTGACACAGACAAGTAACTTGTGTCAGAGCCATGAAGTAAAATTATATGGGGAAAAAATAAATAATAGTATCCTTCGGGAAGTCATCCATCCCTGGTAACTGTCATATTGACAACACACCCCTAAGAGTTAATCTAGTAGTCCAAAACATAGGGACACACACAGGCATTAATCTAGCCTTTGACCATCACGAGTCTAGAGTAGTGAAGAAATCATTCTATCTTGCGCAACTTATAAACAAAGGTATGGCATTAAGGTCCAAGGAGGTCATTATTCCATTGTATTCGGCATTCATCAGACCTATCACTGAGTAGACTGCCCCGTTTGGTATATATCTAACCAGGCACATCCAATAATTAGAACTTGCACAGAGATTCCTCACTAATACATATGTATATATATATATATATATATGTATATATATATATATATATATATATATATATATATATATATATATATATATATATATATATATATATATATATACATACATACATACATACATATATATCTTCTTCTTTCTGCTTTTCTGGGTTAGGGGTCGCCACAGCAGGTCACCTGTCCGCTCATGATTGGCAGTGGCGTTTTACGGTGTCAAGTTGCCAGCCCGGCACCCAACCTTCCACAGAAGGCACACATATGCACACACATGCACACACTCACACCTAGGGCCAGTTTAGAGTATCCAATCCACCTACAGCATGTCTTTGGGATTTGGGAGGAAACCCACGCAACCATAGGGAGGACATGCAGACTCCGCACAGAAGGCACCCAGCCGAGAATCGAACCAGAGAACCTCTTGCTGTGAGATGGCAACGCTAACCGCTGCACCACCGTGGCCACCCACACATATATCTATATATGTATATGTATGTATGTGTGTAATATATATATATATATATATATATATATATATATATATATATATATGTGTGTGTGTATATGTATTATATATATGGGTGTGTATATATATAATATGAATAGACACAGCCTGGAACACCATCTGGTCCCACTGATGCTGTGTTTTTGGCTTTTGAAAGGACTGTTTTCAACTGTGCGTCTGTGATTTTTGGGACACTTCACTTTTTCGGTATTGTTGTGGGTCTTTTTGGAGTTGAGAGGGGGGTGAAGTTTGCCCGGAATCTATGGGGGTAACTCTTCTGGTGATGTTAAGTTATAGCCATTGCTTGTGTATCGCTTCTTAAATCTGAGGGCACTACAGCATGGCATTAAGGCATTTCTTCCATTTATTTGGAAGGGAAATGCAAAGGCTTGGGTTACAGTTGCCATCTTTGAAGATTGGTTCTTGAACCATTCTGTTCCTGCTGTTCAAAGATTTTGCTTGGCAAAAAACATTTCTTTCAAAATTCTCCTACATGACAATGCAGCTGGATATTCAAGCAGTATAGGTGACTTACACTCCAAGGTAAAGGTTGTATTTTTACCCCCAACAACACATCGCTTCAGCCAATGGATCAGTGAGTAATAGCCTCATTTAAGGCATTTTGTCTAAGGCGGACCTCCTCACAAGCAGTCAGGGTTACCCAAGATAATACAATGACCTTAAGGGAGTTCTGGAAGAATTATAATATCTATGATACCATCAGAAATTTTGCCGATTTTTGGGATGAAGTAAAGCAGTCAAATATGAAAGGAGTGTGGGACAAATTGTGCCCACCATTTGTGCCTGCTTTACAGGCTTCTACAGATGATGGCATATCTGAAGCCAGGCAAGCTGTGGGTGATATTGGTAATTAACTGCAGTTAGACATCACTGACATGGATATTATAGAGTTACTTGACTCCCATGGCAAAAAACTGAGCAATGAAGATGTTGTGGACCTGGAGCAGCAGACAATAGCATTTGAGGAAGAAAACTTAACCTGGGGACTGCCTGTATATGTATATCTATGTATATATCTGTCTAGCTCTATATATATATATATATATATATATATATATATATATATATATATATATATATATATATATGTATACACACACACATATATAGATAGATAGATATATTTATATAGATATAGGGTTCTAGTTCTAAATTTCGAAGTTTCAAAACTTTGAATTTCTTATGGTCTGGGCCATAAGATTGACGTTTTGAAACTTTGAACCATTTAAATGGAGATCGATGTACAGCGCAGAACGGCATATTTACCATTTTCCTCACTGTAGTTCAATGTTGGAGTTGGTATATTTAATTAGCAGGGGATGTGGGCTGCAAGAATGTATAAACAATTTTTTTTGGTTTTATTTTTTTTTTTATTTGCATTTTGAAGTTTCAAAACTTCGATCTTATGGTCTAGACCATAAGAAATTCAAAGTTTTGAAACTTCGAACTGTTGAAGTAGGTCGAGATATAAATATCACCATCCAGCCACAACCCCTTTTCCCATTTGTCACCTGGGGTCGAGGTGTCATTTCAAAAGTGGCAATCATTTAGAACCAAGGTTTACATCACCAGGTGGCTAGCCCTGCCATGGTTGTTCTTTCACATGACATACTTGCACTCACAGTCACTCCTATGGCCAGTTTACAGTCCACCTTCTGCATGTGTATGTGTGCATGTATTGAGCTGTGTATGTATATATGCATGTGTGTGTATATATATATATATATACATACACACACACACACAGATATACACGTAGTTACACAGTTATACACATATGTATATGCACACATACACATTTGTATACACACACACACACACACACACAAATATATATCATCATCATCATCTTCTTTCGGCTGTTCCCGTTAGGGGTCGCCAGAGCAGATCACCTGTTTCCATTTCTTCCTGTCCTCTGCCTCTTGCTTTGTCACACCAACCACCTGCATGTCCTCTCTCACCACATCCATAAACCTTATCTTAGGCCTTCCTCTTTTCCTGTTACCTGGTAGCTTCATCCTTAGCATCTTTTTCCAAATATACTCAGCATCCCTCCTCAGCACATGTTTAAACCAACGTAATCGTGCCTCTCTGACTTTGTCTCCAAACCTTCCAACCTGGGCTGACCCTCTAATATGCTTATTCCTAATCCTGTCCACCCTCATCACATCCAGTGCAAATCTTAACATGTTTAAAATTGCCACATCCAGCTCAAACTCCTGCCTTTTTGTCAATGCCACTGCCTCCAACCCATATAACATAGCTGGTCTCACTACCCTCTTGTAGACCTTCCCTTTCACTCTTACAGGTACTCATCTGTCACAAATTACTCCTGACACTCTTCTCCACCCACTCCATCCTGCCTGTACTCTCTTCTTCACCTCTCTTCCACACTCACCGTTACTCTGAACTATTGACCCCAAGTATTTAAACTCATCCACCTTCGCCACCTCTACTCCTTGCATCCTCACCATTCCTCTATCCTCCCTCTCATTCACACACATATATTCTGTCTTAGTCCTGCTGACCTTCATTCCTCTTCTCTCTAGAGCATATCTCCATCTCTCCAGGGTCTCCTCCACCTGTTCCCTACTCTCACTACAGATCACAATGTCATCTGCAAACATCATAGTCCACGGGGACTCCTGTCTGATCTCGTCTGTCAACCTGTCCATCACCATTGCAAATAAGAAAGGGCTCAGAGCTGATCCTTGATGTAACCCCACCTCCACCTTAAACGCATCCGTCACTCCCACCGCAGTCACACTACCCTCGTACATATCCTGTACCACTCTTAAATACTTTTCTGACACTCCTGACTTCCTCATATATATATATATATATATATATATATATATACACACACACACACACACACACACACACACACACACACACACACATATATAGTTTACTATGAAAAACACGCTGCTTTGAAGGTCAAGTCGAGCTGTGTGATTTTCGCTTGTTGACAGCCAGAATGTCGAACACCAACATTACCGACTGTCTGAACTTGCCCCCCTTCCGGGACCCATGTTTGCACTTGTTCCTGTGTCCAGGGTGGTAAGGAGTTTCGGCGTTCGGTATTAAGTTCATTTCTGCCTGTATTCAGCATACAGACTTTCAAGGAAGGGTTGTGGTGATACTTACACTTGTCCTCTGGAGTGAGTAGATTTTGATTTTAAATCTATATATAAATGTGAATGCAGCTGCTTTAGGCATGCTGGATAGGCAGTTTATGCCATAACTTGATTACGAAACTGTTTTGTCTTTAAAAAATGTGGAAGATTAACAAACTAGGTATGTATACACAAATAAGAGCATTAGTAGTCTCAGACCAACCGTTACATATGCAGCATCTTATGCTGCATTTTACAATTATTGCATTGCCAAATGTTATGTATTTTTATATCTGTCTCTCTGTGTATATAGATATAGCGTTAGATCTTATATCTATAAATATATAGGTTCATAAAAGATTACTAGACTAACAGCTAGCCAATATAACCCAATTTTACCCAATATATGGCCCCTGGGGGCAAGAAGATGGCCTGGATTTCTCCATATGCATTGAGTATCTTACAGAGTCCCCGTGTCCATAAAGGACAAAGGCACCACAGCAGGTGTGAATTTGTAGTTCCCCATCAATTGATCCAAATCGCATTTGAAGAGGGTTAGGGAAGGGCTCTGATTAATGTGAGTAGAAAGCCTGTTCCAAAGAAGGGACAATCTATGAGACAAACATCTGTCTTTCCAGCAAGTTTTGTTTTAGACACTGAGTAAGTTTGATCCCTAGATTTGGTGTACCTCGTTCTGTTTGACTTGCAAATGTGTGGCATCTCCATCAGGGCTGGATTTGTGACTGCCTTGTTATCCAGGCATAGGTCACCCCTTAATAGCCGGTAGCAGACAGAGTAAAGGGATATTTTGTTTTGTGAGGAACCTCTGAGGTTTATCTAGTTGCTGTAAATGCCTAGTCAAATACATGCCAAATGGCACATTCTGCTCTATTGTTGGTCCATGAGGGCTGAATACAGCAGGACTATAATTTCCTTGGATCTAGATGACAAACCTTTACTTATTAGTTAGGCCAGATAGGGGGACTTCCTCTCCCCTGTAGACATATGGTGGTCAAAGTTCAGGCTACTGTCTGTCTGTGTATCTCTCACCTTTGAGTCCACTCTTAGGGGTGTGCTATAGATTTTGTAAGTTGCAGGGGTATTTGACTTCCCAAAGGGGTATAGGTAATGCATTTTTTGCATTTAGATTTAGATCATGGTTCTGGCACCTATCCTTTGTCAGAGCTAGACCATCCTGAATAATTTCTACATTGCTGGGGTATTCAGTGATTGACCCCAAGTTGCAGTGATTGACAGACATTATCATCCAGAGGCCTTCCATGTTAGCCTTGACTTTAGAAAAGTATATTCCACACAGAAATGGTTCCAGCACTGAGCCCTGTGTCACACCACTAGTAACTGGCCTCTTGCTGGATCTAGATTCACCCACTTTAACCACATGTGTAATGTCCTTGATTCAGTTGACTATCTGGTGACGTAGGGATTTATTCCCAGTTTTGTGAGTTTATTTATAATACCTGAGTGGGGAATTGTGTCAGATGCCTTGGCCAGATCAAGGTAGGCGGTGTGTATTCTTTTACCCTCATCCATGGCCTTAATGACTTTCTTAAAGAAATCCACCAGATTCAGTAGGCATGAACTTCCCTTGACAAAGCCAAATTGGGTTGGGTCCAATGTTCGGAGGTTTACTATGTCATTATTTTTTCAGGTCCATGATTACTCTTTCCATGACTTTACATATAAGACATATATAGTCAAACTTATGGGTCTGTAATTTCCGTGGTCAGTAGATGGTCCCCCTTTTTGCAGAGGGATGACTGTTGCTGCCCTCCACTCTATGGGGACAAAGCCAGTCAGGAGGCTGTGGTTAAGCAGAGATCCCAATGGGCCTGAAATGTCCTAATTTAAGCCATTTAAGAGGCCACCTGGTATATCATTAGGCCCCATTGATGCCATGTTTTTACTTTTAGAGAGTGCAATAGCAGCCTTTTCTTTGGTGATAATTGGCAGTGGAGTAGTGGAGGGTATTTCTTGGGGGAGAACTGAGGGCAATGGAGAGGTGAAATTTCAGCTGAATTTCTGGCCAGCATATTTGCTATATCTTCCAGTTGAGTATAGGTCCTGTCATCTTCAACTAATTCTGCACATTGTTGTTCTCAAGATTGGGGACATAACCGAAAACTGCTTTATGGTCATCCTTAATTTGGGGGTTATTTTTACCTAAAAGTCTGCTTTCAGAGACTAAACTTGATCTCTGATTCACTTGTTTAGACTAGTGAGGAATTTTTTGCTGTGTTGTGCACATTCCCTCTTACTTCTTGACAAGATTTTCTTTCTTTTGTTGCACAATCTGTTAATATCAGGGTCCACCAGGGTGGCTTGTGTTTTGTGGTTTGACCTGGGTTTATTTTAGTCTGGTGCTGCTGTTTCTATGCAGTTGTTTATATGGTCATACAGGGCTTTTGTGTATACCTTTGCATAGGTTTCTGTGTTTTCTGGATTTGGGGGGAGTTAAAAACTAGGTATGTTGTCCCTTAATTGAGGGTAATTTACCTTAGAGAAGTTCTTAAAGTTTTTGAGGTTAGGTGGAGAGACTAGTTTTACCTTTATTTCAAGGGAGACCACTTTCTGATCTCTCCATTGAAGACATCACACAAGGGGGGTGCAGCACTCTCCCATATTTGTGAGTACTAGATCTAGGATATTTGTTCCCCTAGTGGGAGTGCAGACTAGCTGCTCTAGGGAATTTGAATTTACAAAGTCAAGAAATCTTTGAGCCTGAATGTTAGTGGTCATGTATGCCTCCCAAATAATGGAGGGGTAGTTAAAATCACCCACAGGTACGGTATTGGGCTGGATAGTGAGTGATTCTAGTAACCTCAGGTATGATTTATGGGTTTCCTTGTTCATGGTGGAGTCTTGTAGCTAGCAAGAATATGGTAATAGATTTTTTCGTATGGTTAGTTGAACATGAAGTAACTCAAGCATGTCATATTGTTTGACCAGCCATAAGGTGTGCTTATTCTTTATTTAGATAGATACACC